>NC_028355.1:3267252-3384900 GCF_000741045.1 Vigna radiata var. radiata
AAAGATTCAAAATTTATTTAGTTCTTTCGTCATTATAAAGTTAGTATATAATAATAATAATAATAATAGTAATAATAATAATAATAATATATCATTATTTACTATTAATATTATTATGTTTATTATCATTATTTACTATTAATATTATTATGTTTATTATTTTGTATTTGCATCTAACTTTTAATTTTATAAAATGGAAATGGTAGAAGTAATACTATTGAAGTTTCCTCTGGATTTTATATTTTGTAGTATGTTACAAATTCAAATCTGAACCACGTGAATGGTCCGTTAATGTAGAGAGAGAAAGAGAAAGATTGTTAAGGATAGTGAGGAAATGTAGGGTATTTTTGGAATAAAGAAAATAGTGGGGAGGTGTAGAATATTTTTGAAATAAATTAAATTAATGAGAAAATACAGGTACCACTTGGAGAGATGTAGGGAGCAACACCCTAAAATAAATCAAATCGGAAGGCCCGCCATCTCCATCTTGCCCCTTCTCATGTTAACCTAACATGCACGGTTTGGATCAAAATGTCAGGCACATGGCCCAATAAACAGCGTCCTGTGTTATTCATATCATTTAGTGTCTTATTTTTGTTTCTATTTGGTGATGCTTCTATTTATACCTCATCAGATATTTATTCAACAATTACGAGTAGTTATTAGAACATTACGAGTAGTTAGAATTTATATTTTATAAATATTAAATTTGTATTTTGTAATAAATGTTAGAAACTTATAAATATTCACATAAATCTTAAGTTAAGGAGAGGCTCGGGAATAGACAGAACCCTCAACCATTGCATTTATCATTTACATTCAAATACTAATCTGTTTCTTTAAATTTTCCTTTGTAATTTAATTTTCGTATTTTCTCTATCTTTTTTAGTATTTTCTTGCAAATTTTTAACATCCTCGTTTGTAAATATGTTTGTGAACTACGTTCAACTTATAAAAAGTAATACATAGGTTCATGAAAAATTATCTCCCATTTTGTTGCGTTCTTTAATTATTTATGTACTTCAATAAAAAAATTATTTCTATTATGTGCTTTAGTTATTTATATGTAATTCTACAGTATTTTTTTTTCCATATACTATGTGATTTCGATTAAATATACTTTTATCCATCAAAATAAATATTTTAAATTCACTTTAAATTTATGTTTGTGCGATATTAATAATTTTTATTTTAAACAAGTTGAAATCAAATCTACATTTCACACAACATAAATTTTCAAAACAATGGTAAAAAAATATCTAATACTATTACTAATGTAACTATATGTTCACTTATGGTTATGGTTATGGTTATTTTAGATGGAAGGTTTCGGTTCAAAAATCATTATATATAACATTTTTACTATGATTTCAATCCATAGTCTATTATTAATAGATTACGGATTCCATAACATATTTGTTTTAGAAAACATAGTCTTCAGAATTCAAATATAGAATTACGGTTTCTCGTATTACCCGTAATCTATTATCATTAAAAAAAATTAAACTTTTACTATAGAGATATATTCTAAAATTATTAGGTAAACCATAGTTTATTCTTATTCAAACTAGGTTATGATTCTTGCAATAAGCACAGCCAATTATTATTAAAAGAAATTCATTTTTTTTATTGTAGGAGAATATGCTAGAGTTTTGGGTGGAACCGTAACCTAAAATAGGTTACCATTTCATTTTAATGTTTTTATTATTATTTTGTATGTGCTATGACATAATAATCACACTCATACAAGTCGTTTATTTATTACACTACATATACACTAACATAATTATAAATAATTGAAGAAAAAAAACAATGAATTGATTATAATTGGACAAAATGGTTAACCTTTAGCACCAACCACAAATATTTTTTTGTTTTGCACTTCTGATCATGTTATATCCATTTCATGCACTATAAAATGAAACACTAGTTAATTGAAGTCATGCATCGACGTTAACTCTTAATATCTTGTAAAGTATTATTGTAGAAAGTTAACCTTTTTTATACATTTGCAAAAACTTATTTTCTCTTTTTTGGACACAATGTAAGATTTTAGGGGAAATAAACACACTTATCAATCTCTCTCGATTTCAAATCTTCTCATATCTTCATTTTAACCAAATCTAAATGAGTATTACTTCATCATTTGTCTTTTTTCAAATTTTAAGAAGTGTGTCAATCAATGTATCACACATATCCTTTTTTACATACATTACATTTATGCACTATCTAACTTTTAAATTCAGTCAGTAAGGAATATAAAAAAACATTGATTCTTCTTCCTCGAGTTTGTGACGAATGACTTCTTCATTGTCTTCACAAATACATGGTGTATTATTGTTATTATTTTGATATTTATTAAATGATTTTTCAACCTCCCGAAAGAATGATTAGATTGTAAAAGTCTCTAATGTCAAAAATATATTGTGTTCCTTTCATATTTCAATTGATGAGATATAATGCATACGTTATATATAGGATATTTGTTATGACTCTTAATCTCATAAAGAGAAAAATTATTGATGATAAATAATATGTATCGAGGAAGACGCATAACATTAGAGAGAATTCAAAAGTGATGAGAGTTGTTCAATTTTATGATTTTTTTTTCATTAGAATTTATGAATGTAAAACAAAGATTTTTATTTATTTTTAATTATGAAATTGAATAAGGATATTTATGTTAACTATAAATGTGAGGAAGATGAAAAATTAGAAATGATATTGTATATATCACAAATGCTTAAATGTTTAAACTCTAACACACAACAACTTCAAAACTTTAACTGATAGACCTAGATAAACATATATCTCATCTATAGATTATAAACAATACTATATATATATATATATATATATATATATATATATATATATATAAAAGATAAGTTGTAAATAAATTGTACACAAATTAAAAATTAGAGTTTAAAAATATTTATATAAGATAGTTTTTCAAAATAGTTTCCAAATTAGGAAAAACTAATTTTAGGTTTTGTTCCTATTTTTTCTCGAAAAGCCCTAAAGGAGAAACTCGTTCAAACAAAACCATGATACACAGGAAACACAAACTATCGCACATGCGTATTCACGTTTCAATCAAGCTATTATATTTTTGTTTTATTAAGTTAAAATTTTAATATTTATACTGATTTTAATTCTATGTATTTTTTAAAATAAGATTTATGTTTTCTACTTAATAAAAGCATAAAATGTATACGACAACATTGGCCATCCAGTAAATGTTCATGATAAATATTTTTAACCATTGCATAGACAGAAAGGCATATAATGTACGATTACTTTTATAAAATATTAACCTTGTTTATAGTTGGTAAAATAGGTCTAACCCAATGGATGGATATTAGTAATTTGTAAAATACGTTCAAGTGTTTAAATTGAAAATTGAAAATTGGAAATAGATATTTTATAATTTAAAAGTACTTTAATTTTGTTTTGGAGTCAAAATAGTGTATTTACTAACTTGACGTAAGATCGGTCCAATCAAATTCTGTTTGGACCCATTTGATGTAATTTCTCAGTAAACTGTTGGACCTGTTTTGGGCCGTCTTTGTTCTACCATGTCACAGTGTTCTGAAACGGCGTGTTGAGACCGCATACGCGTTACAGAGGTCCACTTGACGCCGTTTAATGGAGACCAAATATCCATACACACACATTTAATTAAATCCATGTTTTCAGTTATTATTATTATTATGCCGTCTTTTTCATCACAATACCTATCTAAAATTACTAATGAACTGCTATATATATATATATGTGTGTGTGTGTGAATTTTAAAATCATTTATAAATTTAGTAAATTATTTTAATTTATTATTGTCATTTAAGTTTGTTAGTTGTTCATTGGCCACACCAGATTCAAAATGCAGAAACATATATTTATTACCACGAATTTTCTCGAATGTTTGATTGATAACGACTTTTAATTTATGATGTGCTTGAATTATAAAAATATAATATAAATATTGTATAATAATTATTAGTATTTATTCTATATTATAATG
Source organism: Vigna radiata var. radiata (assembly GCF_000741045.1). Classification (NCBI taxonomy): domain Eukaryota; kingdom Viridiplantae; phylum Streptophyta; class Magnoliopsida; order Fabales; family Fabaceae; genus Vigna; species Vigna radiata. The sequence continues at coordinate 3,271,277 of NC_028355.1, forward strand.
ATTGCTCAGATTTAATATAGATTTACGGGAACAGATATAAAAAGAAGTAATTTACATAAGAAATTATGTTCAAATTTTATATATCATTATCATTCTTACATATAATGAATGATATTATTCAGAATAATTATAATTAATTTTGTAATTTCTGGTAAATACAAGTCTATTTAAGTAATTTTGGAATTAGTGTCTTTCAAATTATTTTTAGCTATGTAAATCAAAACTTTAGCTAAAATCCTAATATTACTATTTTACAAAGATTGTTTATTAGTATTCATATCAACTTTTAAATTAATGTAAATGCTATCTACATAATAAATTTGATAGTTCTAACATTAATTATTAAATCAATATAAATTCAATAAATATTATATTAGTTATAATAATAATTTTTGTAATACGAGTCTCTACAAATCAATAAAATGTTTGTTAAAAAACATATATTATATTAGTTTTTAAGAATAATGAAATATGAACATATTATATCATCTGTTCCTAAGAGCCAATGTAATATGTATCTCTGCAAATCAATCAAATATTTATTGAATGACATGTTACGTTAAGATCAACCCAATGTAATATGTATATACTATATTAGTTGTTTTTAAGTTATTTTTTTAAAAGACCAATATGATTTATGTGTATGTTAAATTATAATTGCAAATACAAATTATTTGAAACAATAGATGTAATACAAATTTTTTTGACATATTATCAGTTATTCTCGCATAATTGATATAATATTTAACACACGTATCACAAAATTATCATCACATTTTTTGTTTACAACGGTTATACTAAAATTAATTTATCTGTCGATGTAAATTATATTGTTTTCACTAAGGTACTTATCACAAAATTATCATAATTATTTTTGTTTACAATGGTTATGCCAAAATTAATTTTGTTTGTTAATATAAATTATACTTTTTTTTTTTCAATAACGTGTAAAGAAGTTTCTCCTTTTATATTTAACATACATTATGAAATAATAATTGTTGGAAATGAATTTTAAGTCTAACTCAATTCCACGAGAATAAATTCAATTTGGCTTTGATATCATATATTAGAAGTAGATTTTAAATTTAATTCAATCCCACAAAACTGATTTGTAAGGTGACGTTTGCACTTTACCTATATATTATAAGTTTGTTTTATCTCTAATCGATATAAGACTTCCAACAATAATTTTTATAACTTTTAGACGATATGAAAGATTGAAAAGTTTAATTCAAAGTTGTTTTTGTAATTTTCATTGAATCGAACAATTTTCTTTATCTATATCTATTTTTTCAATTATTCTTTAAAAACCCCTTATCTCTTAAAAATAATAACCAACCTACTGCATAGAAGGAAAATTGTTACATATAAATATCCGTGTATTCTAATATCTGGTTTATCAAAAAACATTTGAACATAAGTCATATGAGAAAGTGACAAAGCTCCAGTTTTTAATCTAGGACGAGCAATAGTTGTTAAAGCAATTACAACTGTTGCTAATTTAGGAAACTATTGAGATATGCATTTAAATGTAATACTTTGATATCATATTATAAATCTTGTGATACTAAGAGCATTTTAATGTTTTACAATAAACAAAAAGTTATAAAAAGTATAAGAAATTATAGAAAAAAATTATAAAAAATAGAACAAGAATAAGAGCCATAAGTAAAAAAATAACACAATTTTCCACAAAATCATAGAGCATGGTGTTGAATGTTGTAGGTGTTCAAAAGTCACCTAATTACAATTACATGTAATTATTAAAAAAATTACATGGATTCATATCTTCAATATAAAATTACTTGTCCATTTTTCTAACTTTTAGTTTCAATTTTTCCTTTGTGGATATTAATCTGTGTTTCACATTTTGTGTTGTTGTAATTTTTCTTATTCGTGATAATTAACTAATATTTATTTGTGCTCATGTTTTTCTTTAATATTATCTTATGAATAAAATCATGTTCAACTTTTTTTATTTTTTTATCAAGAAATAAATTTTAATTTCAATTTAACCATAATAAGTAATTCGATAATATCTTAATAGAAAGTGAAATAATAAACTTAACAAATAATAATTTTTGTTAAAACAAGATGTAATTCATAACTACAATATTATATTTAAAAATAAAACCTGATTTTTGATTTTGAAAAATTAAATTATAAAATAAAATTTAAAATTATTTATATACAGTAAATTAATCTTATCTTTATTAGATATAAAAATTTCAATATTTTTTGTGTTGATATAAATAATGCAATTTTATAGCTTTTAACAAAACTTGTATTTTTCAAACTTAAGACTTATATTTATATTTCATGATTTATATTTATATTTGACGTCCTTTTGTATTCTTATTTTAGACCAAATATTTCAAACATTATTTTAGACTATAAAACTTGAATAAGATGTTTTAACTTATATTAATGGTTAGTAAAACATATTTGTAGTCATCCTTATACATATTTGTTACAATTTATATTATATGTAATAAGAGGTAGGATAATGATGAGACTTTTATTTTTTTAATATGTTTATTATATAATGTTTGTAGATGATTTCTAAGATTTATTATTTTAATTTCTAAAATCACAATTAAGTTAGAAGAAACATATAATCTTTAAAAATTGAAAGATCTGATGTTACAATTATAAGTTAACTAAAATAAAATAAAACTTTCAATCAATTTTTTATGCCATGTGTATATGAAACTAGCATTTGTTATTCACGCCCTCCTGCATGATAACATTCAAAAATAAGTTTAGTGAAAAATAATGTTTGCCTTTATTATCAACGGAAGGATGCATATTTTAAAATTATGAAGGAAAATATGAAACTAAATTACTTAAATGAATACGTATTTGCATTTATTAAACAACCTGTTAGATTTAAAATGAAATTGAAGTTGATATGAGTGATAAGAATCTTAAAATACAATTAATCTAAAAGCTCGTTAATTTGATCTAATATAATATAAATTAAATCAAAGTCAAATTAAAATAAAAAAACTTAATTGATAATGCTTAAAAGAATTAAATTATAACTAAAAAGGATATTGTTTTTTCTGAGAAAATGCCTATTCCTTAAGGAAATTTCATAATAACTTTAAAATCAAGAGCAATCTTACTTTACCAGCTTTTAAACAAAATGGTAAAATAAATCGGTGTCTCATTTACTCTCATTATTTGCATTGGATTGAGATTCATTCATTACACATGCCTCATTGTTTTCTCATTAGTGACATATAAGATAATCACACTAATTGAATGTAATAATATAGGGATATAAAACTTGAAAAATGGAGAATTTCATAATATCGAATTTTCCTCACAAGAAATGTAACATAAGAGTAAATACCAACAAATTCAACATTCTTAATAGTAAAACAGGTAAGTATTGATTGAAACTTTCCTGTAACGACAACAAAACGCTAAACACCACGAGCCATAAGATTGCTTGAGTGCAACAGAAGGAGCATGACCTACCACACCACGACAACTTCAACGCGACGGAAGGAGCATAATCCACCACACCATGACACCCCTACCACCACCAACGATCGAGGAAAGATGGAATGCACAAGAGCTTGACCTACCACAACTATGACAACCAACGATTAGCGAACATGAGAGAACTACTACGACAAAGACGAATGACAACCAAAAACTAACGAGACAAGCAAAGAAATAAAAGACAAATAAGAAGAAACAAAGAAGAAATAATGAGAAACATAAATATTTCGCAAAAGTGAAACGCAAAAGAAAGAAGGAGGTGAATATTAAACATTCTATATCGGTGATTAACCAATATAGAAAGTGTTCTCCAATATTACATTTTGTCACTGCATCACTTTTTATATCTGCTATATGTTTAACCGATATAGAAAAACTACTTTCTATACCACTTTTGAGTGCAATCGATATAGAAAATCTTTGTAGTTTATTATAGTCATGTCTCAACGTCATTTTCTATTCCAGTTCTGGGTGCAACCGATATAAACAAACTTAGTAATTTATTACATTTTGCCACTGTATCTCTTTCTATATCAATTTTGGGTTCGATCAATATAAAAAAGTTTCTCGTATTTATGAAACTGTCACCACACCACTTTCTACACCTCATAGATTTTAAGTGGTATAAAATGTCCCTACAAAAAACTTATTTTGCACTAGTGAATGTAAATTATACTTTTTTACTAGTGCAAACACGTTTATACTTTAAATACTACTAATGTGTAAGGTAGTTTCTCTCTCAACCAATGCGACTACTTAAAAACTTTTTATCAAGTTTCCTTAGAAAATTTTAAGTCACACTTCTTTTTTGTTTACATAGCTTGGATTCTCAATCTAGAAAGGTGTTTTTAGTGTTATAATCCATTTATATTTAATATGAAATAACAATTCTTATTATTTTAAACGGTATGAAAGACTAATAGAAGATTGGTTTTACGGTAAGTTGGAAGAGAGGGCAAAAGAGGTTTTGGGATCAACTCTCCCACCAACACTTGTGAGTTATAAGGTTGGATTTGTGGTATTGGAAAGAAGGGTGAAAGAGGTTGTGAGGTCAATTCTTTCCACTAACATATATAATACTAACAACTAATATTTATCAATTAAAAAAAATAAAAATTAAAGGCTGATAAAGTTTAATCCAAAATTTATAAAAAAATAAATAAATTGAACATGAGTCATATGAGAAAGTGACAAAACTCCGGTTGTTAATCGAGGATGAGAAGTAGATGTTACAATATAACAAAAAAAGTTATAAAAAGTAGAAGAAAATATATAAAAAAAAGACGTTATATATAAAAAGTAGAACAAAAATAAGAGTCATAAGTAAAAAAAAAAAAAAACACAATTTTCCATAAAATCATAGAGCATGATTTTGAAAGTGGTAGGTGTTCAAAAGTCACTAAAGTTTTACAATTTGATGTAATTATTAAAAAAAAAATTACAATGGAATTCATATATTCTACATAAAATTACCCTTCGATTATTTTCAAATTAGCTTTTGTGGTGTTTCACATTTTGTGTTGTGGTAATTGATCTTATGTTCATCATAGTTAACTGATATTATTCCATCTTTCTATTATCTCTTCCTTATGTACTAAGTTATGAATAAAATCATCATTAACTTATGTTTTTTTCTGACTTCATATCGTCTTTCAAATGCTTGTAGCTTTCACCAAAACTTGTTTTCTTTCAAACTTAAGACTTATATTTCTTGATATGTCCTTTTCATAATCTTATTTTTAGACCAAACATTACTCCAAATTATACAACTTGAATATAACTTCTTAAATATGATGTTTTAAATCGTAGTGATGGTTATTGAATATTAAAACATATTTGAAGTCGTCCTTAGGCATATTTAATACAATTTATATTATATTAAATGTAATAAAAGATAGTAGAACGATTAAACTTTTATTTCCGTAATGGTCATTATAACTAAGTTTGTAGACCATTTCTAAGATCCAAAGTTATATTTCGCATTTATTGGATGAAGGTACGTAAGTACACTAAGAAAATTCTAAAAGAAAAATTAACTTATAAAAAAATATGATATTTCAGAATTGAAAGATCTAAAGTTAATATTTATTAGTTAAATAAAATAAAAATTTTATACTTGTACATGTAGAAACTATAATTTGTTATTCATGTAGTCCTGCAGGATAACATTCATAAATAAAATTTAGTGAAAAATATTGTAAGAATGGATGGATGCATATTATAAAATCAGGATGGAGAATATGGAACTAAATTGCTTAAATGAATACGTATTTATTTTTATTAAATAGCGTGTTATTTAAAATGAAATTGAAATTGATAAGACTGATAAGAATCTAAAAATATAATTAATCTAAAATGTGCTCTTGATTTCATCTAATATAATATAACTTAAATCAATTTCAAACTAAAATAAATAAATTTGATTAATTACTTTAATGGTATTAAAATATAATTAAAATAATATCCTGATTTGCTGAACAAATATGTCTAATTTATAAGAAAATTAGGTAAGTTAATAGTGAACAATAACTTTTTTTAAGACCAATCTTTCTTAATCGTGAAGATAAAATCTAGAAGTGATTTGGTTTTGATTGTGTAAAACATGAATTATTGATTTGTTCACATAAAGTTAGACTTAAAAATTTGATTTTTAACATAATATTATAGTGTCTTGAGTTATAACTTATCTTAATAAGATTTATTATTTGTTAATGTAATCGGAATATTTGTTATTTATTGAACCTATTATATAACATATTATCATATCTTTTATTAATGTCTAATATCGTACTTTATTTATATATTTTGAAGTGAGAAAGTGTGTTGAAGATTTATAGTCGACTAAAAATAAGACAAGTTTATATTATATAAATGGATACAAATTTTATATCTATTTTGAAACAATGAATTAGATTTAAAATTCAATTCTTAAAAAATAAAAAAACAAAAAAAATATATTTTACATTTTATTTTAATTAAATATTTTACATATTTTCCTTAATATATTACACAAACTAACATATGTTTTGTTTCACGTATATAAATTTTAATAATTAAAGTTAAATATATTATTCATCTTTAAATTATTATAAAATAAAAAAATAATTATTTTAACACACATAAAATTTTTACATTCATTTGATATTATCCTTACTTATTTTTTATTCTTTTGTTTATTGGAAAAATATAAAAGGTTATACTTTTATGACCATTTTACCCTTATACTCTGTATCAAACAAATGTAAAAGTGTGTGATAGTACTATTATTCTATAAAATATTGTGTTTTGTTTCTCAATTAAATTATAGAATATTTAATTCATAATCAATATGTTAAAATATTATTGCAAGTAAAATAATAAACTTAACAAACATAAGATTTCATTAAGATAAAGATTAAACCTGATTTCTAATATTATATATATTAAAAATTTATTTAAATATAACTTAATTTTATAAAACTAGTTTTTAAAACAAAGTTTATATCCATATATATTCTATATTAATTTTATGTCTAATATTGGAGACTTCCAACACCATATAAAACATTATTTTGAATTTTGGGATATGAAATTAAAATATTGAAAGAAAAATAATTGAAGGGTGCATGTTATTGACTTGAGGTCAAGCTTAATTGTGAACAACTCAAATTTAGTTAGGTATGATTGACCTAGTGAAAGTAGATGACGATGTCTTACAATTTTGGACTTTTTAGAGGAATAAAACAATTACATGGAACTTGGAAACTTCTTGGAAACAAGGGTGTGCAAATCTACCTCTATTTTGAAAAAATTAAACCATATATACATTTTCTCTCTCTTTTATTTATATGTATTTAAATGTTTCAACTTTAATTGTTTATCATTTTTGTAATTATTTTCTTTTGAACTCGTTTTTAAATACTCATGATTTGAGTCCACATTATCTTTTATTTCTCTTTAATTATGATATCATTTATTGTTTCAATGACCAATTTATATTTCTTATGTTTTGCTTCACTTTTAGCACTTTATATATTTTACGTTATAGTTATTTATAATTAAGTTTCATCCTCTTGTTTTACTTAGTTATATGATAATAATTTGTTAAAATATAATTTCCACTGACTCAGAATTAATTCTAGATGCACTAACATAGTTAATGGTTCTTCACGTTGAGATTCATCTTTAAATTTTGTTATTAAATTAAAAATGTGTTTGAAAAGGAAACACTCAGGATATGATATTAGGGTAAAACGTAGATTATATGAAACCGTGTTATTTAAAAATATTTTTTAAAAATAAATATACATTGTTTCTTAATACTGAAGTATTCATAATAAAAGAAGAATATTGAACTCACATGTTTTTTCTTTCAATATGAATTATTCTTTATCCAAAATAATAATGCATTATTGCAGGTTTCTTGGAGATTTTGGAATATTTGACTGGGTTAAAATAAATATTGATGGTATAAATATTTCTGAGCCTCACGTTGAGTGCTATTTCTGAGAAGATGACACCGACAAAAGCTGATAGAGTTTCAAATTTCAAAGTTGATGATGCATTGAGGAGCAGTGGAACAATGTCCTCCACACAGTTTCGACATTAGAGATATATGGAAGGAGCTACAAATTTATCGTAAAAGTTAAGGTTTTAATCAGAAACATTTTCAAAGTAAACGTTTTTGTGTCGTTGAATTAGACATAATTAATATGATGTCTGTCTCCACATCAAGAAGCAGAAAAACTGTAGATATATAAAAACAATTAAAGTGTGTTCTCATAACATAAGATAAGATGAAGATGGCTTAGGGCAAAAATGTTGAAAAATTCACAGAAAATTTTATGATGAACACAACACAGCACACAACTCAGTCTAATTCCTTCGTATAAACGGTTGCAGCCGAAGTTGGACAGTGTTACGTGCACGCCATGCCTTCATTTTTGGAAAACACTCACATGCATATCATATTCATTACGACCCCATCATGTGCTATTTAATTCAACAAATTTCAAATGTAGACTCTTATAATAATATAACAATCAATTTAAATTCTAATGTATAAGTTACTTCTAATTTTTTATTCATAACAAAAATTATTTAATATATATAAACAATTTTTAGTTTATAAATTAATAACTGTAATTAATTATATTTTAATAATTTTCTTATATTGTTTGATATAAACTTTCATGTTCAATTAGAATAAACAAATCAAGTCACATATTGAAAAAAAAAACACTATAATCAAACCTAATGCTTTAAAGTTTGTGATATAAACTTTATTTACTTTTAGTTTATTCATAAAAAGTCTTTATTATTTTATTTCTCAATTTCTCTCTTTGTACATAGAATGTTTTTCAAATGTAATTTATGTTAAGAACATTTTAAACTTAATTTAACTTTACAAAATAAGTTTTTAAGGTAAAATTTTATAATTATTTATACATTTTTGTAAACTTATTTTATATCTAACTGATGTAAAAATTTTATTGACATAATTACTTACTTAATGGGTGATCCATAGGACGCGTATGAACAAAATTAAATTCGAACTATTTTAAAAACAACTCAAGTTCTATTTTTATGAAATTGAGTTTTGAATTAAAACTTTAAAATACAAAATATAATTAATAAAAGCTAATTATCACAAATTTATGGTTTTTCTTTTTCAAATTTAAATTTAGAAAAATACATAACTAAATACTATTGGAATACAGTGTTAATTAACCATGGAAGAAAAATAAAAGAGGCTCCACACACCCTCTTAAAAAAAAAAAAGATAGAAAGAGAAATTAATAAAATACTAAGTGTATATGGATAGTTATAAAAGAATTAAATCGACAATTCGTGTTTAGTGGCAGGTTTTTCCATATGAGATATGAACCCTAATAAAGAATTGTGGAATTCATAGGAGACTTAGAATGTTTTCCTAAGTATATCACTGTTCCGTCGGTGGCTAAATGCTTCCGACTGTATGTGTTCACACAATATTCACACGTCAGCACAACTAATTTTGCTGACAACTTCAACACGTCAGCACACTACTTTTCATTACTCATTTCTTTTCTACTAACCCTATTCTATGCTTTTCTTTCTCCATAACATTTCTATCTCTCAAAACATAAATAAATAAATTCACATCAATTTTATACTTTTACACATATTATATCACCAAAATTCAAAACCATTTCATTAACAAACAAAAACACCATCACTCATCTTAATAAAACATATAAATTAATTGCAAAATACCCAAAAGGTTGGAAAATTATAAATATTATTTCACTGGCAAAAAATAATTATGTATAAACAATACTTAAGAATAATTATGCTAAGCTAATTTACAAGAAAAAAAAAGTACAAAATAAATCGAGTACTGTAATTAATATTAATAACGAAACAGAATAGTTAACGACTTTTTTTTATAACTTTTTTCATAATCATTTATGTGATAGTTTGTGATTTTTTTTGTTTTAAATATACATATTAATAAAATAGTGACACATAATTTATTGTTAAAAAGTTGTTATAAAATATTGTTAATATATCATAATCATTTTTCAAAGGAAAATATTTTTTAATAACTTTTTATGACAGTTTTTTTACAACTACTTATGTAGTAGTTTATGATTGGTCTATTTTAAATATGCAGACCAATAAAATAATGACACATAATTTTTTTGTCAAAAAGTTGTTAACATATTACGGTCAATATTTTTTTAACAACATTTTTTGACAACTTTTTTACAACCACTTATGTGATAGTTTATGATAGGTCTGTTTTAAATATACAGACCAATAAAATAGTGACATATAATCTATTGTTAAAAAAAAGTTGTTAACATATAATATTTTTTGAACAATTTTTTTTGACAATTTTTTTATAATCACTTATATAGTAATTTGCAATTGGTTTGTTTTAAATATACAAAATAATAAAATAGTGATATATAATCTATTATCAAAAAGTTGTTAAAAATTTAACATATCATGGTCTTTTTCAACTATTAACCAACTATTTAAGCATGGACTTATGTTATATGAAGAACCCTATTAATGATTTAAACATTAAAGTTACTAACATAAGTACTAGGTGTGTTTTAGGCCTAAGTTAAAACTGTTTTTCAGTTTTTTTTTTTATTAAAAATAAAAAACGTGTTTTTAATAGAAAAGCTTTTTAAAATGGATCCAGTTCTTTGTTGACACTCACTCAAAGTATCTGTGCCCTGGACTCCAGGCCCAACAACCAAAGGACAGGTGGCACGATATCATATATGCGGGTCTATTTTTGCTGATTGCACAATGATAAATATTATTCTGATTATTTTTCTATCTTTCTCTATCACACGTAAGAAAATACGATAAAAAATATTAATTATATAAAAACAAGGTTCACTTCTTCTAATCATTGATGCAGTTCCTAGATTTTCCATTTTCTCATACAAGCAAAATTCTTTCTTTTTTTCTAATATAATTACATTTAAATTTCATACAAATTAAAAAAAAAAGAATTGTCTAATATAAAATTTAGATGATATAGTAATGACATCGTCTCGACACATCTATGCAAGTCATGTCAACAGTTTAAAATAAGATAAAAAATTATTAATCATGATTAAGAAATAGATAATATTAGAGTATTTTAAACTCGTTTATTAGATTAGGTTTAATATAATTAATCAGGCTCATCCAATGAAAAACATTATGTTTATTACTCATTAATTTCTTCTTACATAAGGCTAGAGTGTTTTTACAATTATCCCATCCATCAAACTTAGAAGATTTTGATTCTCTTGAAAAGAGAAGAACAACGACATTTTAGATTCTCAGACTAAAAAGAAGCACTACATGAAATTAACTAATTATCAAAATGGATCTTGTTTATCTCTACTTTCCAAGAACAATAATAAACATATTTTTATCTTTGCAAATAATTTATTTAATAGTAAAGTTAAATTGAATAATTATTATTTTATTGAAAAATAAAAAATACAAGTTAATTGAAAATTACATTAAAATAAATTGAATCTAAAATTACACTTAACTTGTAATAATTGTTTCTAATTGTTGTCTCTCTAAATCTCATATCTTCACAGGATTTTATTTTTAATCTTTTAATTTTAAATTTAAAAAAAATGAAGATGAATGCCTTAAATGCGGACCGAACTGTTTGAACAATTTGGATATTTCTAGGAAGCAGCAAATACAAGAGTCTAGAGACCAGTCCGATGAAGCTATTGATCTTGTCACGTGATTAATTCCACCCTCAGCTTCTTCTCTCCCTATATATAAGTCTCCCACCTCAAACAACCCAACGCATACAACCACAGCGCAAAATAGGGGAAACAAACACACATAATAATATTATTATTATTATTATTATTATTATTATTATTATACACACCACCTTCATCACCATATTCTCTACCATTCTCTCTCAACTTTAATCATGGAGAATATTGGTGAAGAGTACAAGCATTACTGGGAGACCACCATGTTCCTCCAGACCCAAGAGCTTGACAGGTATCACTTAACATTCATTAATTAATCACAATAATATCAGCAACTCATCAATAATTAATTAATTAATCTCAAATACGGCTAACAAGCTGCTGCTTTATTCGTTTCGTCACCAGTAATTGGGGGTTCGAGGAGGCTTTATCAAGCTACTACGATTCCAGTTCCCCTGATGGTGCTGCTTCATCTGCAGCATCTAAGAACATTGTTTCAGAGAGGAATAGGAGGAAGAAGCTCAATGAAAGGCTTTTCGCGCTTAGATCGGTGGTTCCTAATATCAGCAAGGTAAGCTTTGATTAATTGATTCATTAATTAATTACTGTTTATTTTGTGTGCGCATTTATATCTTTGAATGGGTGATTGGGAGTGTTGAGTTTAAACATAAGAGAGAAGAAAATGAGGCATGCTTCATGTTTGTGAAATTGTGTCTGTTATAGAATTATGAGTGGCGTTTGTTTTTTGCAGATGGATAAGGCTTCGATTATTAAGGATGCTATTGATTACATCCAGCATTTGCACGAGCAAGAGAAGATAATCCAAGCTGAGATCATGAATCTTGAATCTGGGATGCCAAACAAGAGTGGTTCCAGCTATGACTTTGAGCAGGAACAGCTTCCTGTGGTGCTTAGGTCCAAGAAGAAGAGAACCGAGCAGATATACGATTCAGTCATTTCAAGAAACTCCCCAATTGAAGTCCTTGATGTTAATCCCCTTCTCTCTCTCTCACTCTCTCTCTTGCATTATTGATACTATAAAAATAGTGTGGGGTAATGGTGATTTGTGATACGAAGATGATGTGGGGTATCGTGCAATTTTTGTTGGTATTCGTTTGAATTTTTAATTGATTTTGCCGTGGTGGATGCAGCTGAGCGTGGCCTACATGGGGGAGAAAATTGCCGTGGTGAGTTTGACATGCAGCAAAAGGACAGACACAATGGTGAAACTGTGCGAGGTGTTCGAATCTTTGAAGCTCAAGATCATCACTGCTAACATCACTTCGTTTTCAGGGAGGCTTCATAAAACAGTCTTCATCGAGGTTAGTCTTCTTAGCTCCTCCTTTCTTTCATCACATGATATCACTTTTCCCTTCACAACCACTCCTCCTATCTTATACTCTCTTTCCTTATCCCCATTAAATTAGCTTTGGTAAATTGGTAGGTGCGTGAGATCCCAACTCCATTTTTTAACTCATAATGAGGACAATCTTATAGAAAATGTAGTGTGTGGTGTATATTATACTATATAATAGCACAAAAAATAAACAAGTTACAACTAGAATTTGGGCCTACGTGATAGAGAAGCACCAGACCACTTTAGCAAAAGTGGAAATGTGGAACACCCATTAGGAATAGTATTAGACTTTTGAGGGCAATCATGAAGGCTTTAACCAGAATTTCTGAGTGAAGTCTGGTCAAGACTCAAGACTCAAGACTCGTAATTTTCTTCATAACATCATATGAGTTGTAGTCATACTAAAAAAGTAATCAGATAACATGGAAGAAAAGATTGCGTGATTCTTACTACTCCTAAAATTCTCAAATCTTTTCCCTTAATTATATCGCAGTTCAACTCACAGGAAATCCAATTTCAAACAAAATGGCCTTTCCCTTTATATAACAACATTATCAACTAAGCTTCCTACAAAACAAGATCATGCTTCCTTTTCTGGATGCCTCAACAAATTTCTACATGTACTATTTTATTTTTCGTTCTTTATTTCTTACAAATACAAAATTAACTTTTTTTAATGATCAAAATATATTTAAAATTGTGTTGCCAAGTAGTTCATCTACTGCAAGAAAAACATTTTTCTTTCCTTTAGTATCATTACAAAGTTGGCTGATAAGAAATAAAAAGAAAAACCAAAGGCCACTACTGTTTTTAGCAAGAAAAATTTAGATACGTAAATACCAAACACATCTGTAGGGTTTTAATATTTTGTCATCGTTGCGATCTTGAACATCTATAAAAGACAAAATTGAAATGGAGGGCGATACTTATTTAAAGTGCGGGTTTTTTTATTACCATCAAGTCAAGCTGACCAGGGTGTGTTTCAAATATGTAAAAAAATATTTTACTTTAATAAATAATTCACGTATGATGGATAACAATTATAATTAATACTTTCTTCTGATAAATTTACAAAAAATAAAATAATCTCATTTGATTGTAAAAGATAAACTTTTACATGATAAAAAAATATATATATATTTAAAAATAACCATTTATGAATTTTGAGTTTCATGAAAATAATTTATATTATATTTTTTATTAAACTTCAAATTTAAGCATCTAGTTTACTTTTTAACAACCGATTTTGTCTTTAAAAAGTTCAAATGAATTTCTCAAAATATTATTACCCGGGAACTTAATTGATTAACATATTACAAATTTATTAAATGACACAAAATTAAGACACAATGATTCGTGTCTTTGACGTTAACGATATTGATCTTATTTAAGTATATGATATGAATTTGATTTTGTTATTTTCTAATATTATTTTTATGCAGTTGCTTTCCATATGTCAATTAGTATTATTTATGACTTTATTATTATTTTATTCGGATTATATAAATTAATAGTATGCTAGACAATTCATCTAATTGGTTAGTTAGCTAATAAATTAGTTTAATTTATGATTTGGCTAATAACTATCTAAATAAATCGATCAGTTAACTAATCAATTAGTTCAATTATTAGTTAATCCACAATTAACTAATTTAATTTGTTAATTAACCAACAATATTGATTAGCTAGCTATCTAATCGAATTGATTAATTAACAACCAAATTAGTTTGGTAATTGAATTAATCAACTAATTATAAAAAAACCTATCTTAGTTTCTTAATTAATTATCTTTCTAACTAATCAAATGAAAAATAATTATAATATCGAGCATGAAAACGTAAGAAGATCGAATAAGTGATACCAATAAACTCCTATACTATATTAAAAATTTAATCTAAAGTTTAATTTAATTTTAAAAAATTAACTTTTAAAAAATTAACTTATAAATTAAAATTTGAATTCACGTGTACAATATATGATGAACATAAAATTTAGAATATAATGGATGATTTTGAAAAGGATAATAATATAATAGATTATACAGTGATGATAACGCCTTTCTTCATCTCCATTCTCATTTTAGAAAGAAAAACAATTACTACAGTGAACTCCAGGCAAGATTTCGGTTTCTGTTTCTTGTTTCACTTTTGTCTGTCGCTTTCGACCATTGGTGCTCCAAACAGAGCATAAGGACTGCAACGTAATCCAATTTCCCTTGTTCCATTGTATCTGGCTTGTCCCTAAATAGTGTCCTAGATATCTACGACTGCACCAAATTAGACAACATAAAACCCACATTTCTGTCATGCTTAAACACTCACAATCAATTTCATTTGGGAGGGCAACACTCATTCATACATGGCTGCGACCTTGTTGTTCGAGAGGAGACAGACCAAAACTGTTAGGTAATTTCAACAACAGAGTATCAGTAAAACTAAAACCAAAACCAAAACCAAAACCAAGACGGAATTTTGACAACGTGTTTCTCGTTCTTCTGCTTGTGAAAAAGGCTTCATGGATCGGCGTGACTCTGACCCAAGTGGTGCCGTTTTTCAATCGCGCACGTTCTTGTTGTTTTTCTTGTTCTCGTTATTTATTCGTTCGTTAGAAACAATAATTTCATCATCAACAACAGCAACAACTCTTACATATCCTACAGTATAACGAACCTTCCTCTGCACTCACTCTGTCGCTCCCACTCTTACTAAAACAACCATCTTTTGACTCAAACGCAAAACCAGTTGTCCTTTAGCCACTGTCTAATTCTAATTATTACTATTTCATTCTTCATTCCAAAACGTACCCGTCAAAGACCATACAACTGTCGATTCACTGCTTTCTGGGTTTTCCTCGTTTTTTGTCCTTTTTTTTAGGGTATTTTAATGAGTACCATTACGTTCATTAAGGAACCTTCTTATTTGCCAGACACATAAACGTGTCTTTATATTTAATTCAAAGTCAAACCATAGCACGAGCAAAACGATTAGACAGGAGTGCATTTTATAAATTACAGTACATACCAGTTTTTAATGCCCACTTGAAAAAAAAAAAAAATATGCTTGCTTGTTCCCTTGTGTTTCTTTATTTTGAGATAGCAAAAGCGACAATAAAGTTCAAGAAACAATAGAGACAGAAAGTGAGACCTTACAATAAAAAATTAATAATAGCTGAGAGACGTGTTCAGATCTTGAAAACTTATGCTACTTTTTTAGAAACAACAGCAGTTTTTGAAAAATTAAGAAACAGATAAGTGTGTTCCAACGTCCAACCGATGTTTCAAGCTCTACGGCAAATAATGCATTATTGAAAGAGCCGTTTAGAATATTGCTACTTGGAGAACAAAACATTAATTGTATTTATCCAAAAAACTCTTTTTTTTTTTTTTTTTTCTTGTAGACGAGATTCACAGGTGTTTCGTTTTAATGGAACTACCAAAGTCTTTATTACTAATTAATAGCCAATACTTAATTGTCAGAATAAAAAAAACTTAGAAGACTAAATGCTTAGTTGTAAGTTTAATTTATTTAATGTATAACAGAAATAATTTATATATCTTAAACAAGTGAGACACATAGTTCATGTTTAATAAAAAATTATTTAGTTTTAATTACAAAAAAATATCATTACTTAATTTTTTTTGTACGATAAAAATGAAATTTAAATTCAAGAAATTATCAATGTGGTAATACCCTTATGTGCACGTTATTAAAGTGGGTTCTCAATTACTTCTTAAGTAATGTCAACTCCAAAACGATAGATATCTCGTATCAATTATAATGATTGCATAACAAATATTTAATGGCTATTAAACATGACTATTAGTTCATAATAGAGATGCTTAAGATTTAAAAAAGAAACAAGTGCCGCACTATCTGTCTTTCTAAAAAACAATTGAAATATATCTAATGTTGACGTGTTTTTGTTATAAAATATGTGATGGTTGACGTGTTTTGTTTTCCTCTTTTCAATATGCTATACAGATGTCAAACCATACTTCTAACTGCTAAAAGTTTCAAATTAATTGTTACTATTATATGTTGTAATAATTTAGTGGAAAGATCTGCCCATATTCTTTTATTTTTTAAATATCATCTTTCATTTTAGTTACATGGTTTAATAGTTTAATTTGATATGAAAGTCTGGAAAGGAACATTAGGTTAGAGAGTAGTCATAGAATGAAACAATGAATAATCAAGAAAATAATTAAAAATAAATCTAATGATAAGTGGAGATTATAAAAGATTATTTCTTTTATTGAAACAACGTTTAAAAGGTTCTTTAGAATGTTATTATCACTACGATTAAAACTATATATTCTCCTTATTTTATCAGAACTTTTGGTTCCACCCCTTCCTTTGTATGAGTGTTTAAACAAACAATATCGTTAAAGTATTCTTCAAATGCTAGTTCTCTAAGAATGTTTTTCTTAAATAAAGTCTTATCAAACATAGGAACCTCTGAAAATTTTAAAACATTATATATCCAACAAGCATATCTCTTACACTTGCATGTGATGACTTAATTCTTTTTGTTTTCGTCACCTTTTCATGAACAGAAACACTGATACACAATGTCACACACTGTTATAGAAAACTATGAAAAGAGATAATATTATATTTAATTCTATAATTATTTTTTTCAGCCTAATGGAGAAGATAAGTATCATTTGGAGATAAAGATCCAGACAGCCATTGCAGCTCTTAACGAACCTCTGAGTCCCATGAGCATTTAAGGAAGAAGAAGAAAAACATCATAAATTGGGGTCTCTATTGTATAAATAGAAAAGTTTAGGAACCATGCCTTTCATAGAAGTTTTGTGGTTATTACGTGCAATTTGGTTTAGTTACCCTTTTTTTCCATCAATCAAATATCTTCAACTCTGTCACCTGGGAAAGTTTGCAAGTTTCATACCCTTGTGTGCCTACTGTATTTTATTATTCTTATAATAAACTGCTTTTCACACCACTCATCTTCATTTTAGTTTGTTTGTCAAATGTTTTCTAACTTGTCCTTTTTCAATGTCTTGTAAAACTTGTACTTTTTCGGATGTTTTCGGATGTTTTCGGATGTGGGACTTCCAACATACCCCCTCACGCCGATGTATATACATATCGAGCGTGAGATATTAATGGGTGGTCCGATAATGGCCCAATAGCGGGTGGAACAATCTGCCCAACAAATTTTACTATGATTGACTCTAACCATAACTCTGATACCATGTTAGAAAGTGGGTTCTAGGCCTAACTCAACCTCACAAAATCGGCTTATAAGGTGAGGTCTGCACCCCATTTATATATTATAAATTGGTCTTATATTTAGTCGACGTGAGACTTCCAACAAGAATTAACCTATTTCATATTTTAACATAATAAAGATGTGAAGAAATTCTAGTTATACACAATGATTAAATATTTTAAACTGGAATACTTTTTTAAAAATCCTAAAATATTTAAAATTCTTATTTGACAGTGTTCCACATACACTTGTTACTATTTAAAAAATAATTGAGGTACACTTGAAATTTAGAAAAACGTGTCTCCTTAAATTTTACGAAGAAAACAAGGCACATGGAAACTCAAAAACTTGGAATATAATATTTCAAAATATTATTTATTAGTCAAAGTTTGGCATATCATTATCCTCCAATGTGACTTAATATCGGGCCAGAGTTGCAAAGTCTGAACTAATCCAATTATTTAATATAAATATTATTTGATTATGCTACACTTAAATGTTAAATTCCTTAACTAGCTTCTTCAATTCAAGCTTTACGGATACAAAAACCGAGTCAATTTTGGAACATGAGAGGGATAAATAGTAATAACTAATTCTCATTTATTATATATATATAACTTCAAACTTTACAAAATGCTTATCATTATACTTTTTCAAAAGGATTGATTCAATAATATATTACATAAATAACAAACTAATATACTTTTTAAAGATTAAAAAGTGTAATTATCCTTAGATTCGCGAGCCACATGTTGTTAAAGTATATTAAACCAAAATGAATAATGTTCCCAACCTATTTTATCTTCATACACTAATAGTCAAAAATAATTTTTTCCCCAAAAATATGAAAAGAATAATGGCATACATGATGAAACAAGAAAAACAATGAAATAATAATTATAATTAATAATTGTCTCGTATATATAAGATGACAATTCTTATCATGGAATAAATTGTTTTTATGAAGCGAAATCAAAGTATTTTGATTTAAAAAATGCATTAATTGTAACTGTAACCGATACTAAAACTTTAATAACAATTTATAAAATTGTAATATATTAAAATATGCTCAAATATTTTATTTGGAAAAATTAAAGAAATGAAATTATTTCTACAATGAAATTTATTAAAAGAAAAATAAATATTTATATAAAAATAGAACAAAACTATCGATTACAATACCATAATATAAAAAAGAACTAAATGTTTTATAATTAAAAAAATTTTAAAAACAACTTTTATTCTTACAACTAAATATTTTTAGTAAACCCATTCCACGTTTGATGAGAAAAAAGGAAGGAGGAAGGGCGAGAAAATTAATAATGCTTATTGGATTTAGGAGAAAGAAAATTAAAAATAGTGGAACGGGTCTTTTATATTTTGTTTATCTTTATCTTTTTCCTTATTTAATATTTAATTTCATAATTCTCAAAAGCAGTTTGTATTTATTTATCTCCTATTTCTACTTTACCAAATAATTAAATATTTAATTTTACTTCTTACTTGACTTATTTATTTTGTATACATCTTTTCTATTTATTTTCTGTAACTGAAATCTCTCTTTTCAAAGAGAAATATATATAGACAAAAATGCAATATACTAAATTATTAGTATAAAATCATGGTTTAATATAATATTAAATGCAATATACAAAAATGGTTATTTTGAGAGTTAATGACATACCTTCTATAGATCGAATATGAATATGAATAAATCACAAATATTGATACCATTAATATCTTCAATTAACAATTTTAAAAACTAACTTCTTAAGGTCTTCTTTTTACCCTTTACAATAAAAATAATATATAAGGTCTTCTTTTTTCCTCTTCATATATATAAAAATAATATATTATATATCATGAAATTTCACTTATAAAAAGTTGTTTACTTTTGTTTGTAATTATATATTTGTTATTTGATTATCTATTTTAAGATTTATATTATTACAATTTCCTCTTTAATATTTATTGTTAAAGAAAAGAAAATATGTTTTTTTGACATTATATATTTAAGGTACTTTTATAATTTAGGTTTAAACCTTTTTTTGTCCCCTGGTTATAAGCGGAGGTTCAGTTTAGTCTCCGTTTTAAAAAATGTAAATCTTTGGTCCCTACTTTATAAAAAATGTATCAAATGAATCCTTTTTTGACTTGAAATACTGTTTTTGATTGTTTCTTAACAACTGTTACATCTTTAGATTGCTCTTATTTGTTTCTTAATAACATTTTAGATTGCTCTTTGTACTTTGACCATGAACATATAAAAAGGATTCATTTGATACATTTTTTATAACTTAGGAATCAAAAGTTTATATTTTTAAAAGCGAGGACTAAACTGAACATTCATTCATAACTTAGGAACAAAAAAAAGGTTTAAACCTATAATTTAATAGCGATAGTAATGTAAAAAAAACACTAACTTATCAAAAAAAAAAAATGTTGAATATAAATAATGTGCAAAATATTTTTCGAACAAATGAAAATCACGTTATTCCACATACACGTGTGTGGATTATATATAATAAATAAATTTCAATTAATAGAAAGTTGGTTATAGTAATTTTCAAGATAGAAGGTTGGTGCTAATTATGGTGAGTTTGTAGTTGTGTACTTTCAATTCAACATTTATTTCTTTTAATGGAAATTCTACAAGAAAAGTCTTTCTAGCAAATAGAAATTATATATTGATGAGAAAAATATTATTAACTAAAGAATAATTTTTAATTCAATTGTATAGATTTATATTTTTATTTATAGTTATGAAGCTAAATTTATTTAAAAGATTAATTTTATTTAAATTTATATTTATTATCAAATTTATTTGATTTTTTAGAAAAAATGTTTTTATTTTATCTAATATTGTTATATAATTTTTTTAATTATATTTTAAGATTAATTCTTTTATTTTATATTTTAAATAATGTATTTAAAAATTTAAAAAAAAAAACACACACACACACATATATATATATATATATATATATATATATATATATATATATATATATTCACAAATATAAAATAATCATTTTTAGAAGGAATATCTTATAAGTAATGTATTGTATGGCTGTATGATGAATAAGAATCAGATGATCATGTTTGTCTGTAACTCGTTTGATCTTGTAACATGAATCGAACAAACTTACTATTTAGATCTTAAGTTGGATCACAATTAGATTAATATTAATCCAACCTTCATTTTAGAATCTATAAATATAGATTTATAATATTGTGATAAGTTAATTACGTATTTATTAATAAACTATTAGAGACTATTACATCTATAATAACTTTAACATCAAAATATCTTTTATAAATAATCTTCTAATTAGACCAATTGGTAACCTGGATTTGAAATTAGAGGAAACAAATAAAAAGAATTATTCACTTCGAACTCTCAAACAAATTTTTAACATAGGAGATAGTAAGTAGCTACTAGTCTATATCTATTATACAATTCCTAATAAAGTAAGTAGTTTCACTTTTTTCACTTATAAGCTAATGAAGGTGGATGTTTAAATAATATACTTTTTATTTTTGTTTTTTTGAAATCTTTATCATTTAATTTTGTTATATTTAAGTGAATCCGTATGAAATTAGTTCTAAAGTTTTGTCATTTTAACTTAACCATTTTGAAATACTAATATTTTTTACAAATATAATTTTTTTTATTCAATCACCAAAATATCATCTCATATTAGGACTTATATATAAATATATATATATATATATATATTTATATATATATATATATTTATAATTTTATTTTTGTAGCCATCGATACTATTTTTCTTTAAAAATCTTATTTATATGATAAGTCTTATCAATACTATATATTTGACAATTAACATTGCATGAAAATAATGATAAATAATG
Source organism: Vigna radiata var. radiata (assembly GCF_000741045.1). Classification (NCBI taxonomy): domain Eukaryota; kingdom Viridiplantae; phylum Streptophyta; class Magnoliopsida; order Fabales; family Fabaceae; genus Vigna; species Vigna radiata. The sequence goes on from NC_028355.1 coordinate 3,293,474, forward strand.
TTTCACATTCTTAACTCTTTATTCAGACTGATAAGTCTTATCAATACTATATATTTGACAATTAACATTACATGAAAATAATGATAAATATTTTCCACATTCATAAGTCTTTATTTATATTGATAAGTCTTATCAATACTATATATTTGACAATTAACATTNCATGAAAATAATGATAAATAATNTTNCACATTCNTAANTCTTTATTNANANTGATAAGTCTTATCAATACTATATATTTGACAATTAACATTACATGAAAATAATGATAAATAATCTTTCACATTCATAACTCTTACCTAATATCTATTATGATTGACTAAACACAAATATGAATGTAGATATAAACCATGTTTAAAAAAATAAAATAATAATATCTATCTTCTTTGTTTTCATAAATACTCTTATTTTAAATTATTAAAACACTTTTAATTTATTATTTAACATGAAAAAATTATTTTTATTAGTCTTTTTGTTTGTTATTCTATTTAATTTGAAGAATTCTTTATTTATTACATATTGTGATGTAAATTTCTAATATTGCATCAAATTAAATCACTTTAAAAAAATATTTGATTGTTTTTACTCAATAGTTATTCATTTTTGTTATATGAATATATTTGGTTATACATCTCAAGTTTTCAATTATATAAACTCATTATTTATTAGGTAACATTGAAAACTTATCTCTCTTTTGTCTGTTAATTCTATTTTTTTCTATCAATGGTTCAACTCATCCAATATTTACAAAATTCACTAAAATCCACGAAGTATTTTTCCTCTTCATATTTATAAAAATAATATGTTATATATCATGAAATTTCACTTATAAAAAGTTGTTCACTTTTGCTTGTAATTATATATTTGTTATTTGATTATCGATTTTAGGATTTATATTATTACAATTTCCTCTTTGATATTTATTGTTAAAGAAAAGAAAAAATGTTTTTTTTTACATTATATATTTAAGGTACTTTTATAATTTAATAGCGATAGTAGTGTAAAAAAAAATACTAACTTATCATAATAAAAAAACAAATGTTGAATAATGTGAAAAAAAATATTTTTGGAAGAAATCAAAATCACGTTATTCCGTGGTATATATATATATATATATATATATATATATATATATATATATAATAAATTTCAATTAATACATTATAAGAAAGTTGGTTATAGTAATTTTCAAGATAGAAGTTTGGTGCTAATTATGGTGATGGGTGTGGTGAGTTTGTAGTTATGTACTTTCAGTTCAACATTTATTTCCTTTTAATGGAAATTGTACAAGAACAAGAAAAGCCTTTCTACCAAATATAGAGAATTATATATTTATGAGAAAAATATTATTAACCAGAGAATTTTTTTAATTCAATTGTATAGATTTATATTTTTTTATTTATATTTATGAAACTAAATTTATTTAAAAAATTAATTTTATTTACTTTCATATTTATTAATCATTTTATCTAATATTATTATATAATTTTTTAATTATATTTTAAGATTAATTTTTTTATTTTTTATTTTAAATAATGTTATTAAAAAATTAAAAAATAATTACGTATATCTATTCATATACGTTGACAAATATAAAATAAACTCTTAATAATTTTTAGAATGAATATTTTATAAGGAATGTACTGTATGACCATTTGATTACAAGAACGGGACGGGACAATCCTATTTGCTTGTATCCCGTTCGATTTTGTAACATGAATAGAACAGTGTTATTAGTTGGACCTTAAACACAGTTTTAAATTAAGAATTATTATATTAAAATAAAGCACGATGATTACAATTTTTGGGTTATAATTTGGTTGCTTATTTGAAGTCGATTTTGAAATATATAAAGGTTATATTTACAAGTTGATCAATAATTAGATCGACATTAATCCAAAACTCATTCCTAAATTTATAATATAGATTTAAAATATTGAAATAGGTTGATTATCTTTAATTCGTCTTTATTGATACACTACTAAATCTACATTTACGTTAATATCAAGAATATCTTTTACAAATATCTTTTGGACCAAATAATTTGTATTTAAAATTGAACAAACCAAGCAAAAAAAGTTATTAACTTCGACCTCATCAATCAAAATTTTTAATAGAAGAGATAGTAAATAGCTATTAGTCTCTATTTGTTATATAATTCCTAAAAAAGTTAGTAGTTTCACCTTTTTCACTTATAAGCTAATGAAGGTGGATGTTCAAATTATATATTTTTGTTTTTTGTTTTTTTTGAAATCTTTATTATTTAATTTTATTATATTTAAGTGAGTCCGTATGAAATTACTTCTAAAGTTTTGTCATTTTAACTTAAACATTTTGAAATATTAATTTTCGTTTATAAATATAATTTTTTTATTCAATCACCAAAATACCATTTCATATTAGGATATATATATATATATATATATATATATATATATATATATATATATATATATATATATATATATATATATATATATATATATATATATATATATATATATATATATAAAATTTTATTTTTGTAGCTATCAATACTATTTATCTTTAAAAATCTTATTTACACTATGAAAATTATTCACATATCCTAACATTACATCATAAAACAAGAAGTTTTCATTTGAGTGGAATTTATAATTATTTAGGATAATGATATTTAGATAACATTTTTTGACAACATTTGAACATTGGTTATGTGTCAATATGTGATTGGTCAAAAATTACTCCACAATAATTGTGGAATAATTTTTGACCAATCACATGTTGACACGTAATCAATGTTTAAATGTTGTAAAAAAAATGTTGTCCAAATATCATTATCCATTTATTTATTCCCTAAACATTCTTGTTTTTTAAATGATACCAATATATAATACAACAATATAATTTTATAAATTAAACCTCTTTAAAATATTTAAATTTAAAAGTAATAATGAACAATTTCACCTTTAACTATAAATCTTGGTAACTTTATATTTAATAATCATGTTCGTTTACAAAAATTCGTATTATATACCACAAATAAAATAAATTATTTTATTCATTGAATTATCTTTCAAGATAATAACCGTCAATGACCATTGAAAAATAATGTTTCAAGATAGTTGACATATAGAAAAAGAACATCGACATCGATATGGTGTATCCTAACATAAAAAACCTATAACTTTAAAAGCAAATTTATGGTAAACTTCCAGCATCAAATTGGTTTCTCTAAACTTTACATAAAAAAACATGAATTTTGAAGTGTATTTGATATAAAAATGTAAAAATATATATTGAAATCCTACAATGACAGAAGAATAAAGATGATATAATAAAATAACGGGAGTAATTTAACAAAATTTGTATTCTCAGTTGGATATTAAAATGTTTATAATATGTGTTATTTCCTATTTAAGAGATACTAAGGTCTTAGGAAGAACTCTGGGTATTCAACAACAAAACTTTTATCCTACCATACATTTTATTATATGAATCACACAATTGCATTCAACTTAAATTCAAGATTAACTCTTCATCTACCAAAGTTCTATCATGTCAAATTGCTTTCACTGTCCGCCGAACAAAATTATTAGAAATTCTGAGTTATTATTTCAATATCATAATTATTTCTATTCATGTTAATTATTTTTACTTTTTTACATAATATTTTTATTTTAAAGCCACAGAAAATTCTATACAAAATTGTCAGGAATATTAGCATTACCATAAATTACTTCCATAAAATCTAAATATGAAATTTGCAAGCTAAGAGAATGAAACCTTACGTAAGAGGGAGAACTAGTTTGATATAACTAAGAATTTAGCAATACATTTGTAAGATGATGCTCTACCAGTCCTTCAGCAGCTCGTTGGCAGCATCCATGAAGCTAACCTTATTTTTCTTTGTAGTTATAGGCTCTGTTTCTGCATTGGAGGTTTCTGCATTGGAGGTTTTTGCTAGTTTCTCTTCTCTAACACTAAGATTCATAGGTTGCTCAACTTTTTGGGTGCCAAGACTAGGAATCATGTCAAATAACATCGCCTGAAGGGGGTCAGCAGAAAAGTCTAATTTCTCTTTCACCTCATTGTTTTGGTCATTGTACCTATCAGTCATTTCTATTTCAGGAATCAACATTCTTTCATGATCATTGTCCTTCAAGTCCTCCAGCTTGTTATCTACCTTATTTTGTTCAGAACTTTCCACTGTCCTAGAAACTTGGACATTTTCTTGTTCCTCATTCTCCTTGGGTTCTGAATGTTTCTTATAAAAGTTAAGACTTCCTGCTCTGGTGTCAATCTCCTGCTTGTCACGAAAATCACTTTCATCCGATGATTCATATTCACATATTTTAGTAGGCTTTTTCACATTTTGTGGTCGTGCTTTTCGAGTTTTTTTGCCTATTGGTTTTACATTTTTTATACCAATGCCCACAGGTCTTCCTCTTTTCCTTTTGATACCCTTCTCTCCGGATAAGAAGGCCATACTGTCTTCGCATGCAACTTGTTCACTTCTTTGCCGATTTCCCTTGTCAGAGAAAGATGTATTTTGGTCTTGTGTGTTATCTCCACACTGATGAGCCTCTAACGCCAAGTCCTGTTCACTGAAACAGAGCTAAAAACCATCAAATGCTGAGGAAAATATCAAAAATATTGATAGGAGAGAAGTACTAAGGACGATTTCCAACGTTTAACCACAGCCAATACCACCTATTTCGCATTTATTGCCTGATTTACCATTTCAAACAGCAGAGGCTTTCATCATCAATATTCTTAGCTGAGGATACTAGAAAGCTGGAAGAAAATGTTTGAAATACGTAAAGTTTTCCCAAATACTAAATTCTAGTTTTTTATCAACCTACGGGCTCAGTTTTCGGCGACAATGAAATGGTTTCTACATGTTGGTGCTTTATAGTCCCAATAATCTGGTGTGTAACATAAGTTGGTTCAAATATGATTGTGTAGCTCATCAAGTGATTTTATCATTTTTTTGTTCTTTCCTTTCATTTGATTTCAAGATGAATACAATGACGGCTAAAGGAATTTGCAGCATTTGGGTTTGGACATTTTCTGAAGCTATTCTTTCTTGCATATTATCATCAAATTTTGTCCCCTTCAGTGAGCAAAGCAACTTAACCTGTGCGGTTTATTAAGTATAAAAATTGCAATCAGATTCTTTTTCCTTCAATAAGTTACTCGGAAAGAACGAGGGAAATTATAACTTGCAGTAGGAAAAGGTACTCTTCAAACAGAGAATATAAAACAAGGAGGAAAACAATGAAAAATGAAGTAAAATTTTCCAATCTCTTTGCAGAGGAGAAGCTATAAATATAATCCTATCTAACTGGAAATCTAAAGGCAAAGGGATGATGACATTAAAACTGTAATCAGCTCAGTTTAAGTGAGGATAAAACAAATAGCAAAGCAAATCATACCTCAATAAATTCAATCTCCAGTTTATATAATAAATGAACGAATAAGTCTAATTGAATTAGCATAACATAAATATAAGTCTCAGCACTCCTAATCATTCATGCCCTGCAGGCCATCGACACTCAAAGACACTAGAGCAAGGCCCCAAGAACTTGGCAGAACACTATAGTTACAGGTTACCGGCTTACAAAACTCGTGAGGAACATATATTATATCAATATTAAAGCAATTGGATTTAGAAAAGGTTCCAAATTGACATCCCCCACAAGTCACAGAACTAAAATGCTGCTTATGCATAAACTTACCAATCTTCAGCAGTTGTCTCTTCTATTCCCCAGGGCTTCAAACTGTAAGAGTCTTCTGGTAATCTTTGGCTACTGTCTGAACAATCTTCCAACCACTGGGAATTAACTATATACAACCTCTTGCTTCGGAGAATTTTCCTTTCTACTGAAGTGAAACTGCATAGCCAAAATCATGTTAGAAAATCTGAGAAATATCTGATGATATCATTTTTATATCTTCATATTTTAAGGGTATCCTAGATAATTTGTTAGGATTTATGTTTCTTTTAAAATTGATATGGTTCCTTGTTTAATTAAGATCTTTGTGATTATATAGGCCTATTGTATATTGTAAATAGGTATATCATCTTCTATATTTATTTATTGCATTAAATCTATATAAAACGGATTCTGTTGTGTAGTCAAGACCCATGGCTTCCGGCATCTCTTACGTTTTTCCTCTATCAAAGGAAGTCTTACCAACACCATTTTACACGTTGTCAAATTTATGCATGTTATATTTGGTTTTACCTGTTTTAATCACAATCTTAGTCCATTCTCCGGGTAGGACAAGCTCACTGCAAAACCTTTCAAGTGTTCTAGTTGGGAACTCTGGTAAAAGTAACTGTTTATTTGATTTAGGCCATCACCTAGTGTTCTAGTTGAGTACTCTAATATACACTCCTTAAGCCAATCTCAACCTTGAAGCTTGCCGACTAAACATGAGTGAGTGGTCTAATAACAACCGATTAGAGATGGTCCTATACACTTAACAACAATTGCTATAATAAACTACGGTATCATTTTAAAATTTAGGTTTTGGTCTAGCCTTATCCACGACATACATAGATACATACATATAATATATATATATATATATATATATATATATATATATATATATATATATATATATATTCTATTTTGACCATATTGACTAGTAAATATGGGATTTCCAACAAATTCCCACATTTTGATAATGAAGAAGGTACTCAAGCCTCATCTTGTTTATGAATTTCTTATGATGAAGTTTTTCACAGCACCACAAGACAGCTCTTTGTTTCCATTCCTAAACTCACAGGTGATATGATCTTCTACAAGCTGTTATCAACTAAATGAGATGTCCACTCCAAAATAAATAGGAAAAACATGAAAAAATGAAAAAGATGTAACCAGAAACTGAGAAACTAAAACTATCCTGTCATTAACAAATTGTACTGCATAAGTAGTTGATGATGCCCACTTAACAAGGTAGCAATAGACAGAGCAGCACTTACCTACTCAGTATTTGTTCAAAGTCAGTCAGACATCCTGGCACAAGAAAGGCCACTAAATGGGTTGCAGAAGTAAGATTAGAGGTAACTTTTCCACCACCCATGAGAACTTCAAGCTTGAATCTCCTCAAAGCAAGTTGTAATATATAATGCCAATCTCCTTTCCTATATGAAGATATTTAATAATAATGAAGCTAAGGAACAAACTACGTGAAAATAATGATCATAATCAAAATCCTGAAATCTCATTTTAACTGCTGAAGGTAAAAATTATATTTGATATAACATAATATCTTACAATGAAGGTATTGCAGTGTGGAAATAAATTGAACATCCACAAAAGAAAGACCACTTATCCTTCGGACAGTATTTTTTCCTGTAATGATCGACAGTGCTGACATCTTCAGACTTACTAATATTGCTTAGGAGCTGCAAAAGTTTATATAAATGAAAGTTAACCTAAAATAGAGGTACAATCTAACTTGACTTTGCTAAATATTAAGGAAAAAGAAAAACACATGACGCACATCAATCAAGTAGTTATTAGTTACAATGTACACAACCCATCATATGGCAAAGGTCTACACCAACAGAAGAAGTTATCACTTGGCCTTATCAAAGCGAATGCAACAATCTAAGAGAAAAATACAATAACTAAAGCTTGACTAATTGAAAATCATACCCTAATTTTCACATTAACATGGTGGTTTTGTCTCCTTTACATTTCACCATGTGAATTTTTAATAGAGTAAAAAATTTGACAACATAGAAACTAGCCAGTAGAAAATGCTATTACCTGCTTGATGTCTCCAAGATCTAGGTCCAAGTAGAAAGAGTCTGAGAACTCATCAATTTCTTCTCGGAACTTCTTCTTTGTCAGTTCAGATAGGAAAAGGAAGTACCTTTCGATTGAAACATTGAAAGCAACATATAGAGAGATAAGCTTTTACAGGATGTAAATAAGTTTATATTCAGTCATATAACTCACTTAGGCTGTAAGCAGACAAGCTTTTTTTGTTCATAACAGTCTAGTACCCAAGAATAATGAATGATATCACCATGACGCTTTGCTGCTTCAAATTTAAAGCCTGCAGTACAGGAAACTTCTTTTGTTAGATCTTCAGCCAACAAATTTGCTCTTTTCATGCAAATGCAATTGCACATGTATATAAACAGAGAGAGAGAGAGAGAGAGAGAGAGAGAGAGAGAGAGAGAACCCTTGCTGTCTGCGGCAACACAATGTGTGACTGAGTTGTTCAAATTCATTGAAAAAGTTCCCCCATTCTCAGCAATTATTTTGTGCAAGGACTCAAGAGAATGCGATGAAGGCACATTAGCAAAGTCTGCACATGTCAAGGTAAACTGTACTGCACTGTCAACCTCCAGGAAAATTATGAGGAAGGAGGGGTAAAGCAAGCAACATAAATTATCTTTGTAATGGAAAAAATTGTTTTCCCTATTCTATGGCAACAAAAGGTCATTTTATTAAGAGGGGAGGAAAATAAGAATAATGGAGCCCAAAGGGATTGCCAAAAAAAAGGAGCAAAAGAGGGAATTTGGAAAATGTAACAAAATTCGGATGCAGGTCATGTACATGCGTGGAATAAAATAGGATAGTTGTACAATGTCATAAACGATAATACACCACCATTAACACGAGGAAATTACTATAAAGGAAGAATTTTAAAACAAAACGTATATAGAAAATAGATGTAAATTAGTGGACAGCTGATTAGTAGCTAGCAAAATTCACCAGGATACAGAACATCATATTTGAAAATATTAAGGTGCCCCCCTTAATGCTGGAAATATCAGTTTGAATTAAATGAGAAGGAACAATGGACATGTTTTTCTTGTCTCCCCTAGTGGAGGATTTCATTCTTTTTGGTTTACTGTCCTGTTTGCTGCCATATTCTGTATCCCTCTGTGTGGTACCATTGCTAGAATGCACTAGTTCTATAAATGCTGTAGAGTGAGAAAAGGAAAGCAGTCAATCTTACAGAAACATCAATCCATCATCAATACCACAATCACATGTTGCGAATCCCTTACATTGAACATCAAGGCATTCGTTCCAAGCTTTGTCATATCTCACCCTGTCAATCCTAGGAAATCTCAGGCTGTAAGGTGCAGCAAATACCTGTAAATAAAATCATTCAGATTAAAACTGCAATTCACAGGACATGGAAGGCTATGTAGACTGTAGTCCTTCCACTTTTAGATAGACGCAATGCATTTGCGAGGACATACCTCAGATTCTATAGTTCGGATATCACTGGTAATAGACAGAATAATTGATCTGCATTAAGAGAGGGGTAAATACTGATCAACATTAAAAATTATACAAATGACATGGCTTAACAGGTTCCTAATTAAGGTGGACTGGAGATACTTACTTCTCAGGGCTATCAACCCACACATCAGGTCTCTCTTTCGAATGATTAGTTACTTGATAAAAACTTGGTGGCCTCTTCTTTGGATATTCATACTTTCTGACAGAAAGAGGCAGAGAAGTTGAAGATATTTGATACACTATAGTATACCATTTAACTTTTTAGCTTCATCGCCAAAACATGTAAATAATTTAAATAAGCAAGGAAAAACATGAATTATTACTGCATTAAAGAAATTAACCTGAAAATATAACTTACCTGAAGTATGGTTTTAGTTTGGTTACTACAACATCAAGCTCCTCATCAGAGAGTCCAGTGCCAACTCTGCAAAAGGATATAAATCTGCAATATAAATAAGAATCTCATTAATGGAGCCATGTATACATAGCAATGCATATAAGTTAAAACAAGCTATAAAGCATCCCAACTTAAAAATTTTACCAAAAGGAGTACCATTGTTTGCTAACAGCACAGAAACAAAACGAAACATAAAATTTGTGAAAGTTCACCAAATTCAAGGCACAATGCATTTATATTACAGATGTTGTTGTCAATACCAAACTAATTTAGCAAAACCAAAGTATGTTACTTACCACATGCTAGCAATATTGAAAATATTTTCACTTTTAGAGCAGAAATTAATTAAAAGCTGAACTATTTATAGAAAGAATCAAACTAGATGAGATGAAACTAATCGAGTTAAAACTATTTGTCCCATCTTAGTAGTGCATGCACACACCAAACTCATCTTGTTGAAACTACTTGTCTCATGCATCTGGTGAAAAAACAAGACCAATACACTTGGCACAATGACAGAGCCAGTGCATCTAGAACAAAGTCAAGGAGAATGCATTTGGGACAAAGATAGGACAAAAACGAAGTAAGTGCATCTAAGATGAAGACAAGACTAACGATCATATAGAACAAAGATGGAACCAATGTATCTAGGACAGAGAAGATAAGTATCTAAGACAAAGATAGGACAAAAACGAAGTAAGTGCATCTAAGATGAAGACAAGACTAACGCAGATATAGAACAAAGATGGAATCCATGTATCTAGGACAGACAAGATAAGTATTATGTGATCCTATATAAAGAATGTGTGAATATAAATTTTTCATTGGATCAGATCATATCTAGCCACTGTGTCAAGAGTAGTGATTTTCAGAGCCAAAATCATAAAAAGTGACTATTGGAAACTGAAAATCACGTTGCACTTTATAGTTAACAAATGAAACAACAATGCTATGACAAAGCATTGTGTTGGAATATCTACCTATTCCTCCAATGGTCACCATGTAGCACCAGGCCACGGTACTTCAAACTTACAGCTTCTATTCGCTGCCTCATGCTCTCATGGTTGTGCATGTTGTTGGTGGGTCAAACAGAAAAGTTTACCTGTTGATGACCTAAGTTTATATGATTCCATCCCATGTTTATCTTCTGTTTTACCCTGGTAATTTTGTTTTATTTCAAGGACAAGACAACCAGTGTTTGGAATGTTAGTTTTAACAATTCGTCCCTTATTCACATTAGATTTTCGTATTTGTTTGATAAAAAAAGAAAAGAATAATTTAAATTAGATGCTCTATAATCTAGTTTATTATTTTAATCAAATTTTAAAAAAAATATTTTCCAATTAAGATATTTTAGAAGCTAAAAAGTGCAGTTGTTTATTGGTTATGAATCTTAACGATACAATTTGATTTTCAATTTGGAAGATGGGTCATCCCATTCACGTTTTGTATCCTGATTCAACTACCATGAAGCTCAACATCAGAATGAAGATGAACATACAATGTATGGACTGCAATTACAGTATTAAGTTCCTGCATTCCTACCAGGTTTTGAGAATGGAAATTAGAGCAATAGAGAAGGAAGGATTAGCATAAGAGAGTTGGCACAACGGAAAGTTGAAAAAGTGAAGTATGCAATCATGATGGTGGTTGTTGGAGGTGGATCAATGGTGAGTCCGTGTTGCCACAATGATGGTTGTCATCATTTTTTAGGTTATGTGCTATTTAATTGGATGGGGGAAAAAGGGAGGAGGAAGAAACTAAGAGTTGCAACATGGGACTAAAATTTTTCACATTTAAATGAAAAGGGACAAAAGCCATAACCTCATATTTAAAAGAACCAAAATCATAAAAAGTCCCAGGCACATTTATACCGCGTAGGTTGTGCATTTGGAGATTGACGTTCTGCAAGGCCAACCAAGAATTGAGCAACCTGAAAAGAAAATAAGCATGATGTTACAAGCAAATTCGAAGAACAATGAAATAAATTATTAAAACATAGGCCTAATGCAGTGGAAAAATAACCAAACCTGTCCTCCACGTCGTCCAGAACCATAGTAGCCACCTAGAAATAGCAAAAGCAACAAAGTAAAAACAACCATGATAAGAAAGTACAAATTTCAGAACACAAATCAAATACCTATGATAAGTACATCCAAATCAGAGCCAGCTTGAATGTATTCGGGCTTCAATTTTAGCCACTTTCCACTACGATCACTAGGTTCCCACTTAGAGCTGCGGTCTTTTAAAACAATTCCCTCATCTCTAAAGAAAGAAAGAAAAGAAAGGTGTTAGTGTACGACCTAATGGTAGGGTAATGTAAAGCGGAATAAGAGTAGAGGATCACAGCCATTAAAACAATGTAATTCTACAAAGGTTTAATTAAGTTTTAAGTCTTTTATAAATTTGAGTATTTTCAATTGAAATTAAAGTTTTTTGGTTTATTGGGTACTCAAAATTCTTATATTTTTCAATTGAGTGACATGACTGCTATTGTGTCATGTCATTCTGCTTACTTGTCCACACGTTAAGAAATGTGAAATTTTGTAGTTGATATAAAATGATATTACAATTGATGTCAAACAACAAATAACATTTATTACTTTAATTGAAAACGTATTGGATAACAGGGGACTGATGCCGTCACCTACATCAATAGTGGTGATAGCAACACTCCCTTGGTTGGCGATGACATGGAAGTTATCGGAGAGCAAAACAATCTTGTTATCCAACATGTTTTCAAGTAAAGCAACAAAATTCACCTATCACTTTATATTATCTACATATCAACGGCAAGACTTCCTATTTCTTAACACATGGAAACAAACAAGATGAAGCAAGATATTAAATAGTAGGCACTTAGTATAAAAATGTAAAAATTGAGTACTAAATAGACAAAAATTTAATATGGATTCAATTGAAAATACCAAAATTTATGAGGGACTTTAAACTTAATTAAGCCTTCTATAAAATATTGCCATGTTATAGATGACTGCTTCAAATACGCCATATAGCTTGTTTGAAAAAATTAACAACAATAAATCAAGGTTTTCACTAACCTATTTTCAATGGTTTCCTTGAAAAACTTCTCAACTTCATCAACTTTATGAGCAATAAATGACCAACAAGGTTCACCTGTATAACAACACAAATACCACATATTATATCATACGAGCATGTCATAACTCATTTATTCAATAAGAAAATCAGGTGAAAATTAATAAATGAGGATATTGAGAATAAAAAAAATAGTATCAAAGACATATGTATTGCCACTAAGAAATGTTGATGCAAACTCAAGATCATCCATAATAATAAAAATCACACACACACACACACACATATATATATAATGATGATTGTAATGACATGACAATGAAATGAATAGCAATATGGAGGAGATGGATAAAAAAATTTGAATCATTACATTAACCTAACTTAATTAATTCATGTTATCAAAAGTGGATTTTAAACCTAACTTAACTTCAAAATTAACTTGTAAGATAAGATTTGCATTCACTTATATACTATAATATGGTAATATCTCTAAATGATGTGAGATTTCTAACACACTCCTCATGCTAAAGATTGAACATCTAAAGCATAAGATGAGAAAGTTGTAAGTAGTTTGACAATAGCTTGATAACAATTCACACAATAGACCCATCAAACCTTACAAAGACACCATTTTGGCCATATCTATGCAAAACATCAAGGAGAAGAGGTCTTATAGATGCCCGATAAGAGGTGACAAACCTCAAGATAGACTCTTATACCATTTTAGAAGGTGCGTTTTAAGGTTAAGTCATCATCACAAAAATAACTTATAAAGTGAGATTTGTACTCACTTATATACTATAATTTGATAATATCTCTAGAAGGTGTGGAATCTCCAACACAAGTCATTCTCATCAAACCACTTAAACACTATTCATTTTTAAGAACTCTTCTTTGTGGTTGTATTCTTTTCTTACAACAGAAATTCTTCTGTTAGCTATCTATATGTATAACCAATTTTTTCTGTCCAAGACAATTTATCATAACAAATTGGTAATACAGTTATTGCATTTGCGAAGTTTGATGTGCAGAAATTTACTACAGGAGAGACAACATAACTACAGAATATTCAATTACCCTATTTTAGGCTAATAACGTAAATATAGAATCAATCTAAGTGATCCTAATATCGTCAATTACTATATTTATAGGATCTAACATATGTTTGTATCAATAACAAAGACTCTCAACAAATAAAAAATGGAAACTTCCTAAAATCAGCTTCGAACTGAGAATCCATAAACATAATTCTGCACTATAACTAGTTTGATGGTAAAGGCATGTCCTTGAAGATGTGGGCATTCTATATACCAAAAACACTTATAGGGAATCTTACTACAAGAGAGAAGTATGGTGTTGTGAAACTGCAAGCTTCATTTCATTTGCCTCAATAGAGAATGCAACTGCACAATATTTACCACTAGGTGTGATCATCTAGATTAGTGTCCCCAAACCTCAAGCATTATCTTTCTCTATCCTTGCGTTTCCTCAAGTTACAATAAGAAATAATACAATAGTTGCCTATTCATGGCTAAGAACATAAATTTCATAAATACAGTGCAAATGAAATATCAACTAAAACCATATCAGCAATCTGCAATCATGAAAATTGGATTGAAGAGAAAGGCTGTTGGGAAATTCCTTAAAGCACACAAGACAAGACAAATTGTTTGTGAGAAAAATCTTACCTGAAGTAAGATGGCTGTTGATACCAGCATTAGGTACCAAAATTTCCAACCGTCCCTTCATTGGCCTAACAACTTTACATAAAATCTCATGTCTTTCCTTCAAAGATTGGTGAATCACACTAGTATCTCCAAAATAAAGGATATCAAACGCAACATCTAGCCACCTCAAGTCAAGGCATACCATATATAATATTTTACTGCATTATAAAATATTCATCACCTATAGATATGCATTCTTCCATTGAAACCAAAACCATATCAAATTTCTTGACAGGAATTAATGTTTGAAAGGTTCATATACAAGGATACAGCATAACTGCATCAAGAAAAGGCCATGAAAAGATTAAAATTGAACTTGATAGTTTCTTATTAAAAAAAATTACAAAATAGATAACCTGTCTGTCACTATCAAGTCCATCTCTTGCTGCCTTGGCTGCAAATAACAGAAAAACATTAAATGGTTGTTACAGAAATTAAAGATTTATGCTTTGTTAGGACAAGGAGAGAAATAGAAAAGAAAGAAGTAGGGTAGAAAAAAGTACAAGGACAGGAAAAGTGAGAAGAAAATGAATAGATATTTAAGGTGTTCAGATTCAAGAAGAGAGAGAAGTTGAGTTTTCTCACCATTGATTAGGTTGGATAATAGAGTGGAGAACGAACATAAGGTTTCCTTATAAAGACATAATTTCCCTTGATATATAAAGATTTTTAAAAGATTGGAAAAAAAATTAAAGGTTATAATTGTAATTTTAGGAGGGCCCTATAATTTTTTTATGCTTCTTCATTTTCTTTCCATCAAGGTTTTTATTTTGTTGAGATGGGTCCCAAATTTTATTTTCTATCATCTCGAATGTCTCCTTAACCAAACAGCACAAAATCACTTATTCTCTCTCACTTTTCAATTTCTTTTGAAACAAAGGTTTGTGGTGATCAAGCTATATTAAGTACATGCCTATTTCCTGATTTGAGCCAAACTCAGCAAAGCGTTTTGAGGATGTGTCCCACACCAACATTTCACCATCAAGGATACACCTAAGAAAGATTGCAAGGACACAAGAAAAAAATACATGAGCTATTTCTGAAACATACACACACGACTTTCACTAAATAAACATGTATAGTTGCATGCAACCTTCCCATCGAGATGAGTAAACAAATGGGATTGAAATTATTTGAAGTAAACAAAATTGTAATAAAAAGCACTATAAATGTTCACCTATCTACAAGAATATTTTGTATTATGATATCTGACATTGCATGTGCATATTCAGAATGATCTATAAAGTTCCTGCAAAGATGAAAAAGTAAATAACAACTGCGTTATATCAGAACTTGTCATAGTAAATATATATCTTGATAAAAGTAATCAACAAGAAAGAAATCCCATAATATTATAAGATTTTCATAAATGCCACAGCAAATGGAAAACCCAAGAAAAACAAAAAGAAACTCATGCTGTGTTACATTAAGCTTTTTCTGCAATATAAAATTATAGAATAAATAAAACATTTCATCAAGCAATCATGTTGTTTCAAGGTCAGAAATAACATACACACAGGGAAGGTTGGATGAAAACAAGAATTCCCTGAGGTGAAACGGTGACAGTACACAGGCTGAAGTATAAAAATAATAAAAATATAAAATACATTTGATGCAAAGCACATTTATTCACCTGCCTTGAGAAAAAATGTATCTCAGTTCCGTTTTTATGAATTTGAATTCGGTCGCCATCAAATTTGCACTCAACAACCACTTCCTTCCCATGAAGCTAAATAAAGGCAGAGTACAAAAATGAAGAGTAATAAGTACCAAACTAATAAATTCACTATGCATGAATTGTTCTACAATGTGAGCCGCTGAGACATTGACTCTAAGGGGCGTCGCTGTCATAGAAATTTGGGTGTTATGGTGTGCTCAAGTCTCCCCCTCAACAACTAGCTTTTAAGGGGGTTTTTCCCAAGTCCTTGGTTGTTTATGAGATCCAAAACACTGTAATATAGTCTCCATGTCATGTAGTCATGGAAAAGGATAAGAATGACGAGTGATTTGGTCAAAACATAAGTGACTGATAAAAAGGGTTAGCAAAGCAAACCTTCTTCCATGCTTCAGTTGCATTAGCAACTCTCTTAGCTAATTGGGGGCGCACAGCTTTCCCAACTTCAATATCCTACAGAAGAAAAGAAGATCTAAAAATGATTATATAAAGCATATTAACAAGCAATATGCAGATAGAATGTTCATGTATATTTCAATCTTTATTTTAGAAAGAAATACATCAGAACATCTATAATTATGAATGACTCAACAAATTCTCTCAGACTCATGGATTTATATTGAAAACGTTACAAAACCAAATCCCATACTTTAGGTAAAGGGACTGACACCTATTTACAACTAATACATACACTATTTCCTATTCTAAGTATAAAATAGACCACCTAATTCTCGTATCAAACCACACCCTGAAGCTAAAGCTTGTTTATGTCATGCAACAAGCTTGTTTCATGTGCATGTTACTCATGGACCTTGGAGAGACAGAGAAAATATATGCTAGTTAATAGTTTAAATTTGCATGATGTAACACGTTGCCACAAAAGAAATAAGATAACCAAAATGATAGAGGTCAGGTCTAGCAAGGCACATTTAGGCCCCAAATTCAAAAAATAATGAAGTGACTAATTACCACCATTGAAGACTATACAGATTCCAAACTATTTTTCTAAATCACAACTAACCTGCCGCTTATGCCGCTGATTCCGATCCCTTAGCTTTTCACATACTAGTTTTAAGTCACAGGTAACATTAAACAAGTCTTCTGCATCAGGATGGAACTCATGAAAAATGCTTTTTTCACTAATTCCCAGCTTTAGATCTGCAACAAAATTTAGTTACAGGCTCAAAGCTAATTTTAAGATATTAAATAAATTTGTTTACTAGTATAAATGAAAAATACCTTTCAGGATTATCATGATAATCCACTTCATTTCCTGTGCATTTGTCTTTTGGATAAGGGTAGAAAGAACCAAAATTTTCTCAGCCCTGTAGCAATGATCGCGCCATTAAGAATCAAAGATGATAACTCAAAATTATGCATAGGAGAAGTGTTTTGAGTATATTGAATATCTTTCCTAAGAACAATGGATCAAGCATAGATTTCAACCAAATTTTCCCTCTTATTAGAACTTACAACCTCGCGTATCATCTACCAATGCTACACACAACAATCACGTGCGAAACTTCAATGTAAACACTAACAAACGCACCTGTTCTCACCGGAAGCCAACCGGTCAAGCAACTCATTCAACTCCCTTATCGTCAACCCTCCCGAAGCGGTCCCTTGCCTGCGGTGCAGCACCTGGGTCAAAACCAGCAACATTTCACTTTTCAACTCGACACAGCATTACAGAACCCTAAAATATACAAAACGGCACCGTGAACTGACCTCGGCGGCGACGAGGGCAAAATTTCCTGCTGTAGCGCCGGTGGCAGCGCCACCCTTACGCCAATTGATGAGTCGGAGGGCATCGGGGGAGTCACGGGAGATGCCGAGGGCGTCGATGAGGGAGGTGGCGAGAACGGACTCCTTGAGGCCATAGGAGCCGCGCTCACGATCGAGGTTGGGGAGAATGAGGCGAATGGCGGGGAAGAAGTTGCGGTCAATGCAGAAGGCGTCGAGGAACTTACGGAACTTGGAGCGCTTCTTCGCCGCCGACTTGCTCCGCTGCGTCCACGTGAAGAGGCTGCACAACACGCTGAATTTGGTTTGCTCCGTCGCCATTTGAACTTTGAGGAAGCTAAAGAGTAAGGCTTGGATTAACCGCCAATGCTCCGTGAATGATTTATATTTGTGTTGTGTTAAATATTAAGTGAAACACATATCGCGCGACTTGCTGGATACGCATCTGTTTGTTTTAGTATGTTTTTTTTTTTTTTAATATTCAGCTAGAAAATAAATAGAATGAAAAATTGTATTTTTTCCCAAAAAAAATAAAAAGCTAAATTCCAATTATCTGGCTTCAATGAATATTAAAAACGAGTATTATATAAAATGCAATTATATAAAATTAGGGAATTGAGAAAAGGTAATTAGGATTCAATCAAATAGAATTTGGGATTGAATTAGATTAGAAATATGAGACGTGTGCATCGCAAATTCATTCGAAATCCTTAGTGAAGAGGATACAGACTTTATTAGGACTCTCGAGATTGTTCATTGGAGTTTGGAATTACATTCGTTCCCAACGACGCTAAAGCTAGACTAATAGGTTTCGGTCACAACGAAGGAGATGGTCTCGTAGCCGACGACAACGAGGGTGGTGACAACGACGTCAACCATGACGTCGAAAAGGTTGCAGTAACGGACGCCCGTCCCCAGAGTTTCTTGTTGGAATAAAGTACTACTTATTCAACTACACCACAAAGGAGCTCCATAAGGGACCAAGAATTTCAATCAAAAAAACAACATCAGAAGCGAAGGTGACTTTGTCTAAACTGGTACAAACGGATACATCACTTAGTTTTTGAAAAAGTTGACAATTTTTCATTTGGAGTTGTATTGCTTTAGCTGATCTCGGGAAGGAAGAATTTTGATGGAAAAGTAATGAAAAATTCCTAGGATTCTTATTGGGGGAGGCCAATGAAGGTGGATGTTTTGAAGGGATGCAGGGATGGGGGAAGGCGTGAGGGAAGAGGCAGAGAAATCAGAAGTCACATGTTCAAAAATTGACACATCACCCTTCCACTTGTACAAAAAATTAGCACCATTAACAAAATTTAACAACAGAAACTCAATTGCTTCAAATTAGTACTTATAAGAATTCAATTGAAAAACTTTAAAAGAAGGAGATCAAATTGAGAAAACCTAACAAAAATAGATTGAACTAGATTGTTTAAACCATTGCTAAATTGTATACAAGCAAAATACGCGAGAATTTTGAATTATTTATGTGAAACTTGCAAAAGTTTTGGCAATTTAACATATGATAAAAGTACTCAAATGATGTTTTAACTAAACAAACATATTATCAATAGGTTTTCATAAAATCAACTTATGATTAAAATAATTAACAACATTAATTACTCAATTAACTAATGTGACCGTACACATTTGACGTAGTTAGGAAACAGTACAAAGATATTTGATATCGCAGCTGCTCCCACATGCGCACTTAACAAAAACAAAATAGTCAAAATGGCTAAATGACATTTCATTACATTTTCTGTAAAAATTCTCATCTACTGGTCCCCTCTCTAAAATTAACCAAGATACAAGATGATATCAATGAAATACACAAAAACAAGCTCTTCTGAGGTTTCATGATATATGCAAGCGTTACTAGCCTCCAATCAGACGCAATTAGAAATAAATTGGTCTAAAAGGAGTACCCTTGCACATAAATCAATTTAAAGCCTGAAAGTACTGTAGTCTCCTAAACCAGAAGATCCATAACCTGTGTATGGTTGTGATGACAACGAAGATGGGAGGCGTGATGCAGTGCCCAATTGAGAGTACGAAGACCTCGAACCTGCATCTAACCTGCCGTAATTCATACTGACAGGTTCTTTGTGAGTGCTTATAAAATCCTGCAATGCAGATGGGAAAGAATTTCTGTGAGCAAAAGCTAAAGTAATCAACCATTCTGATACAAATTATACCCTGATGGAAAGTACTTTAAAAGTATATAATCTAGTGCAATCCAGAAAATACAATATGAAATTTTCACACTTATGCTTAATTTTGTCCTGTGAAAATTTCAGGTTGAACTGATGAAGTGAAAAAACCAACTATTAACTTCCGACAAAATAGTGACACTGCAAGATGTCTTTAAAACGTTCCAACTTTATACAGGGTTATTTGAAACCAAAATTACCATGCTTGCATGAGACCTCTACTCTTGCATATTCACAAAGAACTACAAGAACAATCGTAATCATCTTTCATTTCCTACTTCTCTACGATGAATAGAACTTATTCTTTCAATCCTCACATCCACTATCAAGTAATACCCATGTGATAAAAGACTTCAGTCAAGAAGATCAACAAGAGGAAAACAGGTAATAGCGAGTGATCCTAAAGAGTTCTACTAAATGAAGCATTAGCGGCTCCAGAAAGAGCAACTAGGTCAGATGTAAAAATAAGATCTCCCCGTGCATAAATACCAACAAACACCACATCTGACAGTGCAGATATGCTTATGTAAATATGATAATCATAATTGAGGTAACAGAAACAGAAATATATAACTTCCTTCTTTGCGAGAAAAGGCTCTCTGAAGTCTCCTACCTGAATTAACTGTTGCGCTGTTTGAACCTCAGATGAGGTGCCTTTGATTTCTACAATGATTTCATCAGGCACCCTGCTCTCTTGCACAGTCAATACAGCACCACTGGTGCGACGAATGTAATCAATATTAGTCCCTTGAATACCAATGATGTCTTCCGCATAGGATAGTGGTATTTGCATTGTTTGTATTACCTAAAAAGCGGACATAATTGGGTGAATGAAGAGTACAGTGACTATTAACAAATCAACAGAAGAGATGAATAAACAAAATATATAGAATGAAGAATGAGCACACATATTTCCTTTTAGCTTACTACAGAAGAAGTCAATAAAAATTATATGCTATGACAAATTTTAAACACCCACAACATAACCAACCGTAGAGCCAGATCATCATCCGATAAACAGTCACAGATGTATATACATACACACACATATGTATATACATAGATATAGATATATTCTTTTGCAATAAGTAGGGAAATTTGACAAAATAGATGCACACATACACATAAATCTTTTTGCAATAGGTTGAAAAAAAGAACAGATTATTTTGGAACAAGCAGTAAAACTAAACAAAATATAGGCAATCACATATACCAGTCTCTTTCCCAAGTAAATTTCATGCAAGAAAATCAACAGAAAACATGTGAGGGGAATATAACTAACCGTAGTAACAATAGGAGCACTAACACGGCCTAGGGCAGAAGAACGAACACCAGAAAGTGAAGACTCCTGCCCATAGAGAGACATGGTGGAAGAAGGGAGAAATGAGTCCAATTGACTTTCACGCTCAGCCAAGATAGAATCCCTTTTTGTTGGAAGAGGCATATCGGGAAATACACTGGTACGTGAAGTACTATTCAACAATGACTTGTCAGACCAGGTCTCTGCTTGACGGTCTTGCGAGATTGGTGCATTGAACTTAACAACACAGAAATCAAGGACAATAGTATAAGTATATAGACAAAATCAGAAAAAAATATATTTCACATTTTCTTAGCGAACTGTCACCACATTAACAAGAATACAGTAGCAGCTCAAAACAGAAAATATAGATCATAAATAACAAAGTCTGATTATGGAAGTTATAATTCTACGTTAGGAATTTACTACAGAGATACTTTTATATCAATTTCAAAATAGGCAGTTATAGGAAACTAATATGATATGAAAGTTGTAGTGATAAGTAAGTTGTGTTACTGTCTTACAGACTGGTAAAAGGCAAAAGGCAATATGTCTCAGGATGTTATTCCTTGTGTTTTGCACGAGGATACAATTAGGGGAAACTTGTATTTGTAGTTAATGTGTCCTATAACTCTCTGAATCTGAAAATGGTTCACCATGATCAGCCATTAACTTTTGATTTGGATCCATAGGAGTATCAATGGGTTTGTACTCAGTCATGCTTGTTTCCTTCATAATGTCAAAGCATATTTTCTATGTGATATCACAATGCCTTCCTTGATTGGGCCACCTTAATACCAATGAAGTATTTTAAACAACCAAAATCTTTAATTTGAAAGTAACAATTGGTGATTAATTTTATAATTATGTATTAGGAAAGTATTATTGGGTACTTATTTTATGTTAAATTCAATTTAGGAATTTATAGGTTATAATCGGACAGTTATTGTGAAACATTATACGTTTTCTTCCAAACTTGTAAAAGGCAACTAAAGGGTGTCAAACAGTTACTCCTTGTGTTTCAAAGGAGAAAACTCCCTGTTAGAGGGAAGACCATGTGTATTAGGGGAAATCCCTGTTCTTGTGCACAAATTTTGCCTTAAAACTAGGTTATTTTTATCTTAAGTCAGAATTCAGTATTTTACTTCTTGACTCCAACATATAGTAAAAGAAAATACTACCTAAAAAAGGTATCATGAGTAGAGATTTCAAAAAGGGTGAAATAACCTCCAAAATAGAAAAGGCAAAACATATCAGAAAACTAAAAAAATTGAAGACATGGCAAAGCTGCACAATCTCAGTGCATATATTATATGGAAACCTTCTTACATTTCTCTCAAATAGGGGAAGAACGCTGTGATCAACCAAAAATTTCCTCAGATGGCCAACTACTGCTTCCAGAGCTTTAAGGACCTTCAAGGTTTCTCCCTGAATTTCCACAATCCTCTCATCCGCAGTAGCATAAAATTGCAGCTCATCTTCATGAAAATGATTTGCCATTAAAATAATATATTGTAGTTTAAATCATTGCATGCAAACTGCAAGCCGTGCTATGGTGAAACGAAAGAAAAGATGCATTCGGATTATTATATTATTGCACCCAGATATAACAATAAATATGGAATTTAAGAAATGAATAGTCTGGAAGAGGTCTTATTATAATCTGGGAGCAGTAATATTGCATTTAAAGGAACATTGCGATTTAAAATGTTAGATGTGTTTTACAAAGACCTCAATATAGAGAATGGAGAGTTTAAGATATATAAGCTTGCTAATATAGAGAAAGAAAAACAAAAAGATTTGGATCAAGATATATCATGAATGAAGGGAAAGTTCTGGTCTCAAATAAAAAAATCAAAGAGTGAGAATAGAATTATTTTTGTAAGCTTTTCAAATATGAACAAATATTTGCTCGTAGTATGGAGAATAAATCCAAGAGGAAGAACAAAAGCTGGCTTACTATTGTAGAATTTGGCCTGGGGAAGCAAAGAAACCCTCAAAAGGATAGACAATGAAAGAGCTGTTGGTCTAATTGGTCTTCCTATTTAAGTTTGGTAGTGTATAGGAGAATAAGACATGATTCAAATCTCTGATCTATTCAATGAGATTTTGAGATATAAGAGAATGTCAAATGAGGGACGGAAGAGTATTTTAGTTTCTAAACTTAAGAACAAGGTAAATATTCAGAATACCTTAAACTACAGGTGTATGAAACTTATGAGTTACATTATAACAATAAGGAAAAAGGTGATTGAGAGCATAGTTAAGACAAAAACGGGGATTGCAGAGAATTAATCTGGTTATATGCTGTGAGGGTCTATAACAACAGTAATTTATCTTTTACATGGGTTGATGATGGAAAGATACCGAAGCAAAAAAGAAAGGGACATATATGATTTTTATTAACTTGAAGAAACTTATGAGCAGGTGCAAAAAGAAGTCTGTTGACTTGTGAAAGATGTTAAAACGTGTTTTTCTTTTTCATGGCTTATATTGTGGCTATACAAGACATGTGGTAACTACTAGTGCCAAAACTCCAAGAGACGAGACTTGGGACTTCCCTGTGGGAATGACTAGATAAGTTTACATCAAGCCTCAACCTTAGGTCCTTCTTTAACTTTTAATCAAATTTTGAACGTACTTAATTAGAACACAATTTCCCTAATTGTATGTCTTTTGTGAATGATATAATTTTGATCAAGGAACCAAGCAAAGTTAACTTTAAACTTGAGCTTTGGAAACAGATTTCAGAAACAAAAACTCACTTGAGTTGAAGACAACATGCATGGCAATTTTAACAAGAGACAAGAGAAATACTACTAAAAAAAATGAGTCAAGAGGTCATACCACAAGTTTCTAAGTTTAAATATCTAGAGTCCATATTACAAAATAATGAGAAAATCACACATACAATACAAGCGGGATGGCCAAAATGGAAAAAGAGATTACAGGTTATTTGTGATGAGAAAATACCTCGAAACTCAAAGACAAGTTTTATTTACTGCTATGCATCCAATAATACAATAAAGTTGTGAATGTCGGTCGCTATGAGGATAGAAAAAAGGTGAGAGTTGCATAAATGAGAAATTGTAAGATGGAATACGTTGAGGATGGCAAGAATGACCCAAAGAGAGCTTATTTTGATAAGCTACACCAAAAAGCTAATTGAAATAAGTTGTAAAGAACTTATGGGACTCCAGATATTTTCATAAACTAAAAAAAGCTCTTCCAAGCACCCCTTTATTACCTTGAACTGAACTTCGCTCTTTACCTTCACTAGCATACACCTACAATACTTAACATACACATGCAATATTTGAAAAGAAAAACGATTTAGGGAAGTTGACAGTATGGCTGTGGCACACATTCATGACTAATCAATAGACAGATAATTAATTACTCATTTAAATTTCTCAATAGATGATCACAAAGACAAAATCTTGCAATCTACCTTGAAGGAAAACTGTCTCTCCAGCCAAGATGAAAATGTCAACATAACTTAAATAAACAAATGAGAGCAGCAAACATTAACTGCAATTACTTAGTAAAGAAACATTGGTAAAATCATTCTCTAACCATATAAAGGTAGTGGTAGCATACGATATCTCTGATAATAATCATAAAAAGAAAGTATCCGACATAGAAAATAAATTGTCATCTACAATTATGGACAGCCTTAAACATCAATGCTTTTCTACACTAATACCCCCATAATATGTGTCTGTGTGCATTAAAGGATTTGCATGCAGAAGAAACCCAAATGATTGCATTATATCCATGTAGAAAATAGGAAGCATACCTCCTGACAGCACTCTAACAGAAGCACTGGTATTCTCCTGGATAGATTTTATTAACGAGCCTTGCTTTCCAATCAAACTAATAGCCTGTGTCGATGCAACCAATAAACGGATGGAACAAAATGCAAGACCAACAGCAGATTCTTTGTTCTCAGCATCAATTTCAGATAATCCAAAGACACGCTTGAATATCCTTATCACCGCATCCATTGCAGGGGAAAGGGCTGCCTCTGTCTCTTCCCTCCCGGATACAAGTACCTATGAGAAATATAAAAAAGATAACCAAATTAAGTATAAAACAGAAACTAATATGCAAATATATAGAGTCCATCATCAAAGGAAGACATACAAAAGAGTAGAGGTGCATGCATCGTTTGAACAACAACATAAAAGAAACTGAACCATATAGATAGCTTCCATTCACTTTCTATAGGAAACTAAATAACATTCTACGCACATACGCTTGAAGATTCCATACAGGAGTCACGCTGATAATCCACATGAACAAGAATAAAAAGCAACACTTTGACATGGAAAGAAAGACACAGATACATAGTAATGAAGTTATGATAAAATTGAAGTTGAACAACGAAAGCAAACATGAAACCCAAAATATAACACCAACTAAAATATACACTCAATGTGGGGAAGGTATAAGTAAAGCAGAACACAAAAAACGCAACGAAAAGAACAAATAGACCTGACAAAAAACTGATACAATTATATCTATATGTCACTGAATGTAATTGGATTCGGTTCACCATCATCCAACTACCATCATCCAACTACGGATAGTCATGTAATTGAAAATTATTGAACTTTATAACAATTAAACTTGAAAACAATGCTAATTAAACCCTAAAATTCGAATTTTGATTTCTATTATATTGAAATTGAAATAAATATACAATTGACAGAATAAAAAATCAACTAAATGTTTTAACAACATGGCTTCCTAAACAAGAGAAGTGGAAGCACGTTGTCATAGAATTTTTGCCACAGAGACTGTAGAATCATTCACCGTATGGAACCTCGAGTTTAGGGTAGTATGTAATGCAATTACAATAATCCGAACTCAAAACAACTGATTGAGCAAGAACAGTCACGCGCTTGGTGGTACATTAGCATGGAAATTAAAGGAAGGGAACAGAAGAAGCAGTGAAGAAAGCACAAAACAAAAGCGACTACTTCTAGGTTATCAATCACTTTCGCGGTGCTAGAAAGAGTTGGAATAAAAGCATAAAACTTGAAATCTCGAAAAAGAAAAAAGGATATGAAAACCCTAGACAGAGGGTGCGATTAGGTGCAATTGAGACTTACAATTCGATCAGGAGTGCCGAGGGGAGCGTCAAGAACGCGAATGCGAGATCGTGTCTCTTCACACATCTTCTTTATCAGTTCTCCCTTGCGCCCTATGATGCTCCCAACCTTCCCCACTGGCACGATGAGACGGAATACGCAATCCCCGGGCCACCCTAGCCACCTCCTCTCCGGAGGAGGTGCCGCCGCAGTGGTGTCAGCCTCCCCCTCGGCCGGTGGCTGTGCGGCGGAGACATTGTCCGGTGATAGTAGGTTGCCGGCGGAACCGTTCTGGAGTGGTTGTGCGGTGGCCATATGAGAGAGACGAAAAGGGTTGTGAAGTTAAGGCCTTGAGAGTCTGAAGGAAAATATGAACACACCGGAGCTTGCCTCTATTGCTTAGCTTTCACTGTGAGTTTTCTGTTTTTTGGTTAATGGAGTCTTTAATCCTCAAATTTAAATTTATATTTTTTATTTTTTTTATTTACATTTTTCCTTAAATCCATGTTTTAGTCTTACAAATATGAATTTTTGTAAATTTTATGTCCGTTATTTAATTTCAAACTTTACCTGTTTCGGATAAGAAATGTTAAAGATAATATTTATTGAGTTCTTTAATTTTAAAGTAATGATAAATTTTATATTTTTTAATTAAATATCTGTTATTTGATTGAATTTTTAATTAGAGTTACAAGAGTTACCTTATATCATATTACTTATTAATTACTTATATGTCTTTATATGAAAAATTAAAGAGTAGTTTAATTAACATTTAAGTCCTTCATAAATATTTAAATTAAATTTTAATTGAAGATTTTGGTTTTATTGATAGTTTTCAGTTACATTTAATTGAGATGGCATCGTCTTTTAGTTTTAATTTTGCAGTTTCAAACAAAATATAATTAAATTAAACAGTACAAAGTTGAAGTTTTCAAATACATGTGCTACCTAGTATGGTATAGTGTGTCTATTTCTTTTTTAGCAAAAATTAATTAAACTATATAATATTTTTTATAAAAAATAATTACAAAAATAAATAATATTCTTATAAAATCGAATACATCTTCCAAAGGTTTTCACTAATACTTCAAACACTACAAAGTGTAATAACCATAAATACAGTAATAATGATCAATCTATTAATTATCTTGTATTATAAAAAATAATAAATTTATGTCCCTTTGCCTTGTCTGTAACTATAATTACTAAAATTAATTTATCTAATAATAATGTAAAATTATTTAACTTCTTAATCTTGTATGTATTCAAAGATATGATCCTAGAACATTTAGCCATCACAATTTTAAGACACCACTGATTATTATGTGAAGGCATATATATATATATATATATATATATATATATATATATATATATATATATATATATATATATATATATATAAAACGTATATAGCACAAATAATTTCTATAGCTTTTTTATTATATAAATAATTTGTTATTATAGATAAGTTTTGAATTTTATAAAATAATTATTAAAAAGGTAAAATTAAAAATATTTTTTATTATGAATGATTATTTGAATTTAAAAACAAATTATGGTAAAATTGGAAAAGAAATTATGCACACTAAAATAAGAATCATCTCTATATAGTATATAATAAGATGACATTATTTCGTATTATAAAATAAAGATTAAATAATCAAATCAATGAAAACAAAACTATTGTTGTTAAAAAATATTACAAATTCGTAATTTTTTTTTTTCTCATTGTTCAAGTTTATGGTATTTTTCTTCATATTACAAAATCAAATATTGACCTAATTACTGAGAGAAATACAATTGAAAAATACAAATATTTTAAACATTTAAAAAATAAAAAATAATAACAATAAAATGAATTTAATTGAAAATATTAAAATTTATTAAAGATCACAATTTAATGTTATTTTATTATTTTCTATGTGAAACACATGGAGTAATCATCACAATAAAACCAAAATAAGAAAAAATTAATTGAAAAAATGTGCATACTTTTTTAATACTAAAAAACATAAATTCTTGAAAAAAAAGTCAATTAAAAAATAAAAATTTGTCAAAATTTTGAAATTTAATTAAGTATGATTTATTTTTTAAATAACTTCAAATGTTTTATATACAATAAGTTATTTGAGTAAAAAAATGTTAAAAAAATGAGTAATCGTGAAATTTAAAACTATAAAAGAACTTTTAATTTATATCTTTTTTAATTGATAACAATAACTTCAAATGTTTTATATACAATAATTGTCATGAACTTTTTGTTAATATTTATAAATAATCAATTTATATTTTAATGTTAATAGGAAAATATTATATCAATATTAATTATGATTATTTTTTTTGTTAATATTAGCTGAATTTTATTTCAACAAATACGGATGAGAAGTCAAAACAAAATATAATTAATAAAATTAAAATATAATTTCAGTCAGTGTTAATGTAAATAAATATAGTTAAAAATAATCTTTACTAATATTAATGGATAAAACGTTTCGTTAATATTAATGGAAATAATTTCTATGAGAGTATATTTAAATTGTGAACAATTTTTTATATTTAAATAAACTTTATATTACTTCGTTATGATTGAAATGTTTTTATAAAGAATTAAAATTTAAAATTAAAGACAATGATATTTTGACAATATTTTTTGATAATTTTTTTTACAACGGACACGTGTCATCATTTTATTGGTCTATTTGAATTTATGTTTAAAAAATATTTAAAACGGACCAATCACAAACTCTCACGTATGCGTTGGCAAAAAGTTGTTAAAAAGGTGTTGTTAAAAGAAGTTTTTGCAAAAATTAAAGCAAAGTTGATGTAGAATAAATTATTCAAGTTTTTGAATGCCCTAAAATTATCTCGAGTTCATAAAGTCGATTAAGAAATTTTCGTTGTTAAAATTAAAAGGTGGTATTTTTCGAATATATTTACCAACAGTTTTAACCGCCATTGTTAGTGTTGACGTAAAGTTAAAAAGAGAAAGAGGAAAAGTATGTGTAATTTCTGAAACACTGTTAGTTATTCATCATCTGTTGAAGAGCCTTCGTGTCGCGCGGTACAAAGAAAGAAAAAGTACGGCAAGTGAAGATTGCGACGGAGAAGATGAAGAAAAGAGTTACAGAGATGGATGCATGCACAGCAGAGGTTTTTAGAGTTTGACGGGATGAAGAAGGAGCCTGCTGATGGTGATGGCAATGTTGCAGAGCTTGCGGAAGAGGACGCTCTGAACGGAGAGAATGTCGTCGTCGCCGGGGATGGAGGCGTCGCAGGTGTCGATTGCGGCCAAGGCAGCTTTGAGCCAAATCTGAGTATCAGTTTTGGCATCAATCAAGAGAGCGGCAATGGTGTCCTCCAACTGGCTCTCTGCGTCGAGAATGGTCTCCTTGCAATCGGCCAAACCTTGTTGGACATCGGGGCTGAGGCTATCGTCGTCGATGAGCATTTTGGTTTCGCCGAGGATCCCAGAAGCGTTGGTGGCAGCAACTCTGAGAGAAATGATTGCCAAGTCTTTGAGGTCTGCGTTAGGGCTTCTGAGAGGGTCTGAAGAGAGAACCTGAACACACAGGTTTCTTGTTGCAGAGAGTGTGCATACCTTTTGGATTAGATTCTTTCCTTTCAGTGTTTCGAGTGCCGTTGCCTGGTGTGCCATTGCAACCATGCACAACACCAACACCCAGAAGAATTTTGTTGAGTGTTCCATTTTGTATTTGGAACACAAAATTAAGGTTTTCTTCTTCTGGGGTTTGATTGTCTGTTGCAGACCAGGACGAGGAATAACTCAACTCTAAGGTTAACATTTATAGTACTGTCTCTTTAATTCTTCATGCTTAATTTTAGCATAATATCTAACTGTATTTTCTGTTTATGTGCCTATTATTATGTCTTCCTCTCTATTTTTTCAATGGACTTCTCCTAATATCAGTTATCAGTTATAAATAGAAAATAAATTACACTATAATTATCAGTTATAATTTTTTATCTAATAAGAAGCGTTGAATGGAATCGAAAATAATTAGTGTAAGAGCTAATTTTCTTGTCAATTAACCTAAATTTGATGTAGGATTTTAACTTTTAAGTAAGATAAACAAGATTTGGAATATAATGAAAATTAATAAATGCATAAATAACACTTTTATATTTCATAAATAATTATGTGTCTGTTAAACTAGATTGCATGATAGCAATAGTTGGACTTAGATTTGATGTAAAATGTTAAATTTTAAATCAATCTAAGTGAAAAATTATAATCATTACGTAATTGAAGTAAATATTTTCATTATTTTTTTGCAACTTTTTATTATTTCATTTAAAAAATATTTTTTCTTATATTTAAAATTTTTATATTCATTTGATACTATGTTTTTTTTTTTAATTTTTAACACTATTCTTTTTTTAAAAAAATACAAAATTTTATTTTTTTTATTACTATTTTATCTTCTCCTAAATAACTTTTTACATATACCGAGTAGGACTGGGCAGAGTTTTGTACGTAAGTAAGGTTTTTAATGTTTAAAATAATGAAAAGTAATGTTTTTAATGTTTAAGATTTTTTCTTGAAATCTAAGATTTTTTTTTTCCATAAAATATTTATTAAATTTTATACTTTATTTGTCATTTCTGCGTTGAGAGGAATTAAATAAATAAAAATAAAAATCTTAAGAAGCAACTTAATAATAAGGAAAGGAATAATATTTTAAAAGATATAGAAATACATATAAAATAATTTCACACTTTTATTCTATTAAAATTGTCATATTTAATTATAAATGTTTCAAATATTTTATTGCATGAAAAAATTAGTGTAATAATATATTTAATTTTATACTTAATTTAAGTTTTTCATAGTATTTTTAACTAAATCTGTATTCGTTTTCTTTAGTAATTTGAGGATTTAAAACTATTTTTTAATCAAATTTCAATCGCTTAATTTTTTCGGTTAATTATATTACATGAATGTTATAAGATTAATATAAAATAATATTAGTTCGGTTTTATAGTTAATAAAAAATAATAACATGATTAATAAAAAATTATTAACTTTTATTACTTAATTTAAAATATGTTGAATAATAAAATTTTTATGTTTTTATATGACTTTATGAACTATAGATATTACAAATTACTTACAAAATTCAATAGACTAAGTGGTGACAATGGCCTACTCGTAATTTCCTTTTATACCTATTGTAAAATTTCACATTTAATAATCTTGAAAGGTGACACGGTTACGTAATAATAATAATAATGTTATTTGGTAAACGAAAAAAACTTGAAAACATAAACTCAATTAAAAATATAAAAATATTACTCAATAAACGAAAATAAATCTAATAGAAATTGAATTAAAAATATTTAAAATTATAAAGAACTTAAAACTTGAT
Source organism: Vigna radiata var. radiata (assembly GCF_000741045.1). Lineage (NCBI taxonomy): Eukaryota > Viridiplantae > Streptophyta > Magnoliopsida > Fabales > Fabaceae > Vigna > Vigna radiata. The sequence continues at coordinate 3,325,338 of NC_028355.1, forward strand.
TAAACATTAGTATTATTATGCATGTTTAGTTTTAATAAAATATGTTTTGAAAGTCTTTAGATGTGAAATTGAAATTTATTATTGTTTTAAACTTTGATATATTTTACTATTCAAACTTAAAAAATAAATAAATATATTATTTTTAACTTAATTTTAATGTGTCAAATATATTTCAAAATCATTTTAAAATGGTAGTTAAGTTTTCTATACCGATTTAACATATTTACATGTTCTATTTTAAATACTAGTATGAAACACTATTTAAAAAATTCAAAAGAATTATTATTATTAGATTAAAATGATTGTATATATTTATTTTTAAAGTTTGATATTTAAAATGTGTCAAAGTTTGTGACATATACTAATTCTAATTAAAAATATATTTAATTCTTGATTTTATTTTATGTAGAGTGTAATTGTATGAATTATTTTTCTATTGTTTATTATAATATGAATATTACAAGTGTAAAGATAAATGTAATGGATAAAGATTATCCTTGAAAATTAAGAAATATTAAAATAATGATTGTGAGATGTATTTTTATAATAATTGAAACATAACAACAAATTCATTTTGGTATAATAAGATTTATCACAATTTTCAATTTTAAAAAGTTTAAATTATTGAATAATGTTTTTGAGAGAACATATCAGTTCTCAAATGATGTTGCAAATAATTTTGAAAGACCAATATAAGTATGCAGCCTTCTTCTTCTTCTTAGGTTTTGATTAAAAAAACTCAGGAGGTAATTGTCAATTTAAAACTAGGTTTAATGTCTCTCTTTCTTTTTTGGGGTGTATTTTCTTAAAATTGAATGAAATAGGACCTTTTTATCAAATTGAGATGATATCGCTAAAAAGAATATGTTGATCGTGTAGTTTTTTATTACATGACATTGAAAATGTGACTGAATTGTATTTTTAAAATTTTTAAATTAAAAAATGAAGTATATTCTGTATATTTCATTTTTTTAATTCAAAAATTAAAAAAATATACACGTTTTTAATGTCACGTAATAAAAAGTTACGCTGTGAACATACCTTTTCTAACGCCCTCGTCTCAATTTGATGAAAAGATCTTATTTAATTTAATTTTACAAAAATAAAGACTCAATTGAGACGTCGAAAAAAAAAAAAATCTATTTGAGATTCTGATAGGACATATGGAAACATTAAACATATCTCAAATTACATAATAGTCAATCTGAAATAAATAACTATATATGTAACCAATGCAATTATGGTGCAGATCTATTCACTTCAGCTACTGTGAAATAAATTGCGATAAAAGCTCATTATTATCTATGCTTTAAAAATATCTAACTATCACTATTTCATACTTTAATCAAAACTTCCCAAACTTTATGAAGTCCAAATTGAAATTGATATTCTATTCATTAATACTCAATTTAAATATGTTAGGTCTGAACTTTTAGTAAACTTTTGGTATTCTATTAATTAATATATTAAATACTATTTATTTAAATATTTATTAAGTCATAATTTTCAATTAAAAATAAAGTTAATTAGATATTCCTTTTTGACTTAGTTAGATTCTCTATTCATTTAAGTGTTCTATTCAAAGTTTATGAGACTTAATAGCTATATGCATTAATATTTTTAATAACTAAATGGACGTTTCCTAATATTATTAATTTGTAAGAGATTGTTACATGTTGATTTACAACAAACTTACATCATATAATGATGTGAAAAAATACAATAAAAAATATAATTATTACTCAACCTTTTCCCTTAATTGGGCTGTGGGAACATATATAATAGAGGGTTCATTTGTTGATCCCTTAGCTCTGCAATTTTGAACTTCATTTAGTTTTTGCTTCATGCTATCTACTTTACTCTTCACTTTGCTCAGTCTTTCAAATTCCAACTCTGCTATCTGAGAGTCTCCTTCATATATAAAATTTACCCTTTTTTTCCTTTCTTTCAAAAGCTTCTTCAGATTAACATCATCACTCATCTCCATGGATTCCTGAACATAAAACATCAAAGAACAACATAGTATTAATAGAACTTCCAATAACACACACCCTTTCTCAAGTGATCTGCAAGAAATGTACTTTGTTGCTGTTTTCTCTTGACAGAGGTGGAGATGGTTTTTGCTTCCTTCTCTTCAAAAGACTGTTGCATAATTTATTTTTCTCTTGTCCCGTGATGCTTTGACCATCCTTCTGGGAATGAACCAGAGTAATTTTGGGGGCTTGTGATTTCAGAAACTCATCTTTCTCCATGTTTGGAGATGTAGAATGTTTTGATATCTGAGATGTGAAACTCTGAAGCTGTTCTTCTGATTGATACTGAACAAAACTCACTTATGTCAGACTTCTTTGCAAATTCCAAGAACAAAACAATTTCTTGATTTCTGATATATAAAAATGCTGTGTTATTAACAAATTAATATGCACAAAAATTCTTAAACCTTTTTAACATTAATGATAAAATTATGCAAGGTTTGGTACCAAATCAATATCTATTGGCAAATGGATCCTTATCATATAACCTCCTATTCAGTATCTTATTCCTAACTGCCTATGATCTGACCTGATTATTATAAATCATACTCACCAACTGATCACAAATTTATCAACACTAAAAGATGTGTCTACATGGGATGATGATCATTCAAAGGAGACATACCACAGAATTTCTTAAAAACTATGAATCAGAGCAAGAAAAAATAAAAGAGAAACAGTGTCAGTCATAAACTGAAAAAGGACAGAGCAAAAGGTTAATGGAAAAGCTTACCTTTCTGGTTTTAAGCGCCAAGTAACGTGCATTTTTGAACCATTTGCTAACCTGCATTTCTAAAAACATTAGTATCAGAGATTGAACAGATCAAGACAAGAATAAAGACTAAAAGCAATGCCAGTAACTTGCAGATAGAAATAGTATATAATATTTTCAGTTTAATACTTAGTGTTTAGCAAATTTATTGCTGCTATAAGATGAATTCAGATTAGAATAGAAACAAGATGCAACTAGAGAATGCAAGGCATAACCTTTTCAGGATCTAGTCCCAACTCTTTTGAAAGACCCTCCTTCACGGATCTTGGAGGAAGCTCATTCTCTGCAAAAACTTGCCGAAGTTTCTGGATCATTTTATTACAAAACAATTAGCAGACACAATTTGAGCACATATATCTATTTGTCTGTGTTGTCAACTGGAATTTCAAAGGAGGGGAGAGAGGTGTTAATGGAAATAAAGAGAGATTGGTACAGGAATTGCCACAAGAAATACCTCAACTGCATCAAGTGGAATTCTGAAACAAGATCTTCTTATTTGTAGGCCGGAAGAGCCCTCTCTTATTCTATCACTACTCTCATTATTGGGATGTTTATTTTCACTTTCATGCAGAGTCATTAGAGTATTAACAGCATCAGACTCCTTTTCTCTTCGCTTTCTTTTGCCAGGACCCCAGTCTTCATCTTCACTCGGTTGTTCACAAGGTGGAGCATCCTTCCCAAACATTTCCTGAAAAGATGTCAAATCAAATGAAACTTATGACCAGAGAAGAAAAACAGGGAACTCTATCTTTTAATAGTATTTCCAAGCACAAACAATACAAAATTTCCATCTGCACAACAAAGGGCAAAAAGTACATCCAATTGGAATTACTTTTAAACCAGTATTGTAAACAAATTTTTTTCCAACCCAAAACATAAGAAAGGTAAACACTTTGTAGTTTGTACCAGTTATTAAACGGCAGGCGATGACTTAACAAAAGCCTTAAATTTTGAATTATCAACTTGAGGCTGAGGCTGTGAACTTTACTTTGAGAACAAATGCTTATGTTGAGTGAGAACTTAGATACTCACATCATACAGTTTCTTGTAGTCAACAGCTTTGCGCTGCCTACGGCCACATGCTATTTCCCCGGATTCATCAGAATCAATGAAGCTATTGACAGAATAATATTGTCGACTAAGGTCTTCATCAACAGGAGGACATTCTTCATTCAAAGACCACAAACTCAAAGAACTGGTTGAATCATTGGATGCATTTTCATCAGCACCTTCTGTATTTATGCTGTGGCTGTCTTCTTTCCTCTCTGGATTGTAATCATCATCTTCAGGATCATCTGATGGCCATTCTTCTTCTGGACTTAGTAGTGCAATATCACCATCAGGCACAGCAGCCTCTTCCTTAAATATATCCTTAATTAATGGAAGAAAAATATTATTACTTGGACCAGTAAGAATAGATATATCAAAAGCAAAGATGAAATCAGAAAAATGGTGGATAGTAGATTATTAAGGTTAAAAACCTGCCAACTACTGTCCAAGGAAAATTGAGTCCCAAGATGGGCATTTGTTGACTCTATAATTTCTATCTTACATTCACAAAACTTGCAAAACCAGCCTTGATCTCCAGGAGGAACTGCAATGTATAATTAAGCAAATTATTTTCCAAATAAAGATTACAGAACAAGTTTACTAGTGTAAACAGGAACTCACTATTTTCAGTATCCAAAGGAGGATTGAGACATCTTTGGTGAAAAGCCCGATTGCATGTGCCATCACAGAGTATAATATCATTATCTGGGAAAGCTTCATGTAGTTTGCAATTGGCACAGAATATCTAGATGAACAAAACAGAAAAACATATAATCAGCTCTTGAAATGGTGAACCATATCTTCTCTGTATGAGTTCATTCACCATAAGAACTGTAAAAGTCAATAATTCCCCCTTAGAAAATTAAAACAAGATGCAAAGCGTTAAAAAGGTCATGAACAGGAAAGAATGCAAAAAAATAACATAGGATAAGTATATGTAGTTTTGATACTTGCTCACATGTTCATGATAAACAGATCCATCTGGAGCAATGACAGAATCTTCAATGCTACCCACAGAACTAAGAGAATCCAGCTGGCGTATAACATCACGAATACTAAGTTTACATTTTAAAATCTGCTTTTTCGCTCTTAGTAGCTCCTTTTCTGGCCTAATCTTCTCTCGACTGTGACAGGAACAATAATTAGTCACTAAACTATTTCTCAAGGGAAAGTATTGAATTCTTAAAAGTGATTGTTGCTTTTCAATAAAGATCACACTGCATTGCTCCAAAAGCTTAAGTTAATTAGTTCAAGGCTCATGAGTGAGCTTGAAGTGTTTCTACAATGCACAAGCCCACCATTTGGCTGAAATTCACATTTACTTAAAATAATGGGTGGCAGGGTTCAAAATCGTGACTTATTGGCGATAGAAGCTCTGATACCATGCCATAAATAAGCTTTTCCAAAAGTTATTGCTTGTAGAATTATACATGATCTTCTATCTAACTTAAGCGAACCATGATAAGATAAAAGTCTAATTCTTGTAATCATATTAAAATGTACTGTCATTTCAAAAACTTCAAATAAAATTTCTTTCAAAGAAGTATATATTTATAGGTCTCTCTTTGTTTTCTGTTCCGTTGGTAATTTTTCACTGTTTTGAGACACATAAATAGGTTGAAAACACATCGAAGATTAGTAGCTCCAGGACAAATTAAATTGTCTAAAAAGCATTCTAAAATATCCTTGAGAAGACATGAAACATAGTAAACACAAGGCAGAAACAGGTCCTACTAAGGATCCCGAGGTAATGTTGCTTATGAATTGTTTGTCTTTCCTATTTCATTTTTGACGAAGTCTGTTCCCCTCAAATTGTCAGCTTACATGCAAAATAATTAGGGTAAACAAACTTTTAGTTGTCCTCGACAATGGCTGGAGTCTAGAAATTTGTATCTTTTTTTATTGATGGAGAAACTATGTATTATACACAACACTGCCATTATTATCCTACAAGTGTAAAAAGGGTACATATCAACATTTTCTTAATGTGATATAGTGAATACATTTTTCCTACATAAAAAAAAATACATTAACAAATTCTTCTGAAACTGTAGAAGGGAAGCCTAAATCTCATTCAATCATTTAAAAAGTAATATTTGCATTTCATTTATCAAACATTTAGAAAAGGATATATGCTAAAGAAAAATTGCTCCATACCTTTGACCTTTCCAACCTTCTCCAGAGTAAGCATCAATAAGGTTTTGCTCCAGCTTCATTTTTATCAAGAGGTATCTTGTTCTCCTTCGAAGGCGTGAAGCATCATCATGATCCATGCTGTCTCTTTGTCTGCTCTTCTTTTTGTTCCTTTTACGTTTTTTAATTTTTGCCTCTTCATCAACACCATTCCCCTCTTTTCTAGAAATATGAGGATTTTTTCTTCCTTGTAGCTTTGTTGAAGACACCATACGTGAAGAGTTCTCATCAGTTTTATGGAGAGTTTTTCTAATAATCACTTTTTTATTTGAAGAGTCCTCAAGTGGTGCCTTGATAGAAGAATCAGCAACTCTTTTCTTTGATGTGTTTGTACCAACTCTCAGTTTATGAGACCTTGACTTCTCTTTGTGTTCCTTCCTTCTGTTTTTTGTGCTACTTGCTTTTAATTTTGATGAAAATAGCTTGGACTTAATCTGTTCCTTTGAGTAACTGGATTTTCCAGATCCTTTCTTATTTAAATTCTCCGCATCCCGCATATTAATTGATTATGTATCAAGCCTGATGCACAGATGTAAAATTGATAGTGACTTCAAAAGTACAAGTAACCAAGAACTCAACATATTTCTGTGCCAACGTGTATTTTGTACAAATAAGAACATAGAGAGATGATTACTTGCACTTTCAAAAGAAAATCAGTGGTATTACTTCTTGTCCATTGTTAGGATACAACATACAAAGTCATTTTATACTACAGATAAAATAACAATGCTTAATAGGAAATACCATGAGCAGTGCAGTTGATCAAATCATTGACAATTTGATACACAACTACAACCCTAACTTATGAATCCATATTAGCAAATCATAAGATGATGAAAGATATCATTGTAACCAAATTCACACAGAGCTAAGAGAATATACTGTCCTATCCCAAAACTGACAAACCAATATCATGTTTACTCGCAGTAAATCAATCCAAATACATATACAAAGTGAAAAAGACTATTTCAAAAGGGGGTAAGAAATTAACCAAAGGTAATGATGATGATGACGTCCCACTTCAAAATACCCCAAGAAATCAAGCCAAAATCATCAACAACATGGTAATTGATAACCTGCACATAGTTCACGAAAACCCCGATGCAACACTGCCAAACACACACAGCTCAAGAAGAGCCAAAAACCATTTCAAGCACTGCATGGTCAACAACACATGAAAAAGAACTCTAATTCAAGAATCACTCCACAAATTCAATGACGAAAAAAACTTCTTAGGCATGAAGACTACAGGAACCTGATCACTTCAAAGGCTAAAAGAATCGCAAAATTCACTAATCATAATTTTCCCCAATCTCTCTCACAACCACAATTCAATAAAATAAAAACAAGAACTTTATGGTTAGAGAAGCCAAGTGATTAGTATGGTCAATTGGTCTACAAAGTAACACCAGGGCATAGACTTAGCTGAGCCCCACAAAGTTCCAAGCCAAAACAAAAGGAACCCACGTGAGCTTAAGGTCAATAAGAGAAAACCAACCTGCAATGGGAGACAAAATAAGGGTAAAGATCTGAACTTTGAGTTGCTCTGAAGCTGTATCACAAGAGAAAAAAAAAAAGGAATTTAAGCTTAGAACTTAGAATAAAGAAGTGAAACTAACCTTTTATTGAGTGAATGGTTTGAATATGAAACCGGGCCTTTGATTCCCAATGTACAGAACAGTCACCGGAGATGGTATGGCTGTTCCGGAAGCATCACCGGCAACGGCAAGCTTCTTTTCTTTCTCTTTACTTTTAAACTCTAACCTTTGTTTTGGTGTGTATATTACACCTTACAATGACTGTTCCAGTAACAAAGAAGTGTTCTTTTTTTTTCTTTTTTCTTTTTTTTCTTGTCCCTCTAAAGCTTTATATTTATTTATTTATGTATCTATTAAATTTATATTAACTGATACATATTTTTATTTTATTTTCATATTAGCATTCCATAGTTAATTGTTATGTACGGTAAATCTATGAAAATTTACAATAACTCCTTTAAACATTACATTAAAGATTTTTTTATTGATTGAAAATTTAAAAACCTTTATATTTATATTTATTTATATATATAAACTGTGATCAAATCCCTAATGTGTTAAATTTTGCAATGTGAATGAACTGAATGAAGTATCTACAAATATCTCTGCCAAATGTGATATTCTTTCAAGTTATGACATAAAACTACTTTAAGATTATGTGGTTTTGGAAGTCAAAGAAAATGGTTGTTTTGTTAGTGGGGTTGAGAGGACACAAGCTTGTATTTCAGAAAGAGAAAAAAAAAATGAAATAAATTTAGTTTTAGTTTTTGAATAAATTTGTTTTCATTTTTTTCAAAATTTAAATTGATTTTTTTATAGTTAATTTTTTACTTCTATTATCAAATTCTAATATTGTGTTTCTAACCAAGTTGTTTATTGTTTAACTTTTGGTAACATCGTGACATAAATTATGTTTAACACAAGTATTATTACAACTTTTACCTAATGGAGTGATAATTTAAGAAAACGTGTAAAGTGTTTAAAGAAAATATATAAAATTAAAAACAAGTCATAGGATAACATTTTTTTTTTTTCACTTGATAGATATGAAAACGATCAATTTTAAATTTAAGAATTTAAAGGAATAAAAGCATATTTTTAAAAAAAAAAATAAGACATTGCTAAAATGCAAGAATAAATTTGTGTTATGATGACTTTAGTCTTTGCATTGTGTAATGAATGAGTTTGACGATATCTATCATAATGTTTTAGAAAGTAAAGTTGTTAAGATACACACAAGAATCTTGTTTTAATTGTTAAGTCATGTAATTTAACAGTTATTTTAAAACTGGACAAGGTCATATCAATAGTTTAAATTTTATTTTTTTCTGCATAGTGAAATTTAATAATAAATAATAATAAATAATTAAATAATATATAAAAAATACTACTAAAATACATATATAATATCCTTCATTTATAACACTCAAAACTTAAATAAAATTTATTTTCATAGATTACATTAAAATAATTGATCATAAAAACTTTACTTAAATCTATCCATTAATAAATTTAAAAAATATAATAATTTTCAGTAAAAATAAAAGACAAATGAAAATAATAATAAATTAGTATGATATATAATTATGAAAAGTAAAATATACAAATAAAAATAAATGTAAATTAATACAAATGATTAAGTTCCATGTTTCATAAGGAAAAATAATTCATATCAATTTATAAATCGAATTAAATGTGTCTTTTTATTTTTTGTCTTAAAACTAAGTTTTAAAAATTAATTTAAATTGGTAAAGTGTTTTTTTAAACTAACACTTAAAACTATTCTTTTACAAATTTAATGTATTTTTTTTAATTTAAAATCATTTTTAAATGTTATTTAAAAATAAAACAAATAACTAATTTATTTGAATTATGACAAAAGTTTAATAATAAATATGAGTATATTAAAAAGCTTGCTAATATTGGTTGAAATTGAATGATGGAAAAAAAAAGGGAGAAAGATTAAATACTAAATCATAATTTTTTTTTTATTTAGTCCTTATTTCAAACTTCATTTTTATTATTCTTTTTAACAATACTGTAATATTTAGTCCTTGAAAATAAATAACGTTAAATTTCCATTGAGTTGACTAACTCTTTGTCAAGTTTCATGTTACGTGTTCATTTAAAAATTAAAATTCTGAAATTGAAAGTTTTTTCCCTCCATCACCTTCTTCTCCTTCTCCTCTACCACCACCACCTCCCCCTTCAACTTTGTCCTCACTGTCGCCAACATCTCATGCAAGTTGTCGTTGCCAATCGTGACAGAACCCAATGTAGCAACCCTAAATCGCGTTCGAGAGAAGCAACACATCCACGCTAATCGCAATGCCATTGCAAGCTTCGTCTTCACATGAACTCTTCACACACCATGGTGTCTTTTCCTTTGCGCAACCATCATGAAGCCTTCGTTCACCCCCGATGTGTGAACCCTAGGACAATCTCCAAATCGCTTCTCATAGCAACCTGCAAACAAAGCAAACCCACAAACTCAAACAACACTATTGTAACCACACAACCAAGACTCAGCGTGATATATTCATCTTCCTCGTGAGAAGCCTCAAACCAGGTTCGTTCCTTCTTCTTCATCTCACCGCGAACCTATAGAGGGAAAAGAGAGGAAAACCCAAAAAAGAAAACCAAACAACAGAGAGATCCCCAATTCACGAAACCGAGAATCGCGCCACCACCAATCTTCATCGCGAAGCAATTTGTCTTCCATACTTCTTCACACCTTCAGGAGCCTTCAACCTGTAGTCAGAAAACAACAACCATGTCGTGAAACCTTGCCTTCACCGAAATAATCACGCCACCGTCATCAGTTCACACGAGCCTCCACCAGAACTAATGCCTCCATGTTCTCGCATGACGGTGCAACCACCTCAACAACCTACTGGAAACTCTAATCTCTGGAAACCTTAAACCCTGTGCTGAAGAAGTCCAATTCCTACAACGAAGAAATGTTTCATTTTTACCTTGCTTTGGTTTTTATTTAGTTTTGATTAATCAACTTATTTTGTTATTATTGTTGTTTGCAGGAGAAGTAGGCTCAGGATGAAGGAGGTGAAGGCGAAGGCGACGATGATGGTGGAGGAGGAGAAGAGCATGGTGAAGGAAGGAAATTTTCAATTTCAAAATTTCAATTTCTAAATGTACCTACACATAACATGAAATGTGGCACACCGTTATTTAACTCACTAAAATTTTACGTCATTGATTTTTGAAGACTAAATATTATAATTTTATTAAGGAGAAAGATGAAAATAAAATTGAAACATAAACTAAATCCAAAAACAATTATAAGTAAGAATGGTAAAAAAGAAAATATTAACAAACAAAATCATTTTCGTTTTTTTCTCATTATTAAAAAATATAAATTTGTTATCACATTTTCATTCATATAATTTTCTTTTATAAATAAATAAACATTACCGTAAAAAATATATTATCAAATATTGAATATTAAAGTATTATTAATTCTTCAAAATGTCAAATATTTATTTTATATTAACACTATTTTATGTTATATTAACACTATTTTACAAAAATAATAATTTACTTATTTTTTTGTTTTTTATGGATGATCCTTTTGAGGAAAAAAACATTTTTTTAAACTATAACTTATTTTAGATGTCAAAATTAAAATTAAATTAAAAACTTATTTACATGTAATTTTTTCAAAATAGTTTATTAAAATAAATTCATAAAAACTTTAAAAGCAAAAAAAGTATGTTTTTAAAATTATATCCAAATATAAGTAATTTTTAAACTTATAAAAAATTATTTGCTTTAAATATTTTTTTAAAATTATTTTATTTTTAAGCTTAAATAAACTCAACAAATATCATATTTTTAACTTTTCAAAATAATAAAATTGTGAACATAAAATTTTATTACAATTAAAAAATTATTTTGAATATTTTTTTAAAACCAATACTTCTATATTCTTTAAGAATAATATATTAGAAACAAATATAAATAAACTTTTATTTTTCAAAATCTGAACAAAATAATCATTACACTAATTTTTATTAAAATTATATCCTTTTTATTAAATAATAAAAAACTACCTTTGTTGTAATAAAATTTTTAAATCATAATCTTTTTCCTTTATATTCAATATTGCAAAAAAAAATGTTTAGAGTTAAGAAAAAAGACTTATTAGACAAATATTACAAAAAAATAATTAATTGAAAATACATTAAATCCCACTTTATGTGGGGCTTTAGAGATTTTAAAAAATCTCCACCAAAAAAAAATTAGAAAAGGTGAAGATGAACTTATAAGTCAGGGACTGAGATGACAGGTTAGCCGTTGTAAAACAAATGATTTCTTTTCAGAATTGTATCAAATAGACCTTTTTTCTATCATCCAAATGATGAAATACATCCAAGCTCACAACTGTCTTTCTGCATTCATTTTTCAGACCAGCCACCTCCGATTCAACAACCAAAACAAATCAATTATATAATATTAGTCACAAATGTAAAAGGAATAGGTACTTATAGTTAGTTAAAGAATACGTATTGCATATTATTAACAATTGAATTAAGGTACAGTATTGACTTGGAATTTGCATTAAGTAGAACGTATTTTGAAGTGTAAAATTACCCATCAAAAAATGAGGAGGCCTGCATTTCAGGGTCATGTTGGTCAAAGGCCAGCACCGCAAAATTACTTTGGAAGTTTTCGGGGGGCGTCTGGTTTGTTTTGTGTTTTTCATAGTAAACTTCAGTAATAACTGCAAACATGTCATCTTGTTTTCATATTCTGCTTCTTGCTTTCAACTCAAGGAAATGGTGAAGATGAATATTCTTTGTTTACACCATCACCTTCACAAATATTTTTAAAAGAAGAATTAAAAAGAAAACGAGATATCGTTAAAGAATTGTAAATGGAAAAACAAAAGCCGAAAATGAAAGAATATCCCCTTAACGTGGATTAGAACCAAAAAATAAATGAGAAATTTGGTACTTTAGCGAGAGTGAGCGAGCTCCCATAACATCTCATTTGAGAATATATTCCTACTAAAAAAATTACATAATCAATATTTGAGAATAAATCATTCAAGAATATAAGTTATTACTACAGTTATCCAAAATATAACCCTAATATTTAAACACTTACAAAGATCATATACAACTAAGGAAATATTATAATTTTCGAAAGTACAATATTGTTTTTCCAAAAGAAAACTTATGCGTGATTAGGTCATCCTAACACTACACCATTGCATCACCATGTCATGCACCGGATCAAGAGTCACTTCCTCCTCTATTCACATTTACTCACATCGATAAAATGATCATTACAAACAAAGAAAACAAACAAACAAAAAAAAAAAAACAAACACAAAAGCAAGAATAAACTAATATGCAAAAATATCATTCATATAGCCGACACAAGGCTATTAGTATACATAACTCATTCATAACAATAATCATATAATCATACAAATACTCATACTAGACTCGACCATCTGGATATATGTATTAACATTAGACTTTGACGAGTTATGCATTTGTGATGACCTCTATTATTATCCAATGTCATTCCTCATGGGTTTCATCCTACCACACACAAGGTTTAGTCCATTAACATCTTTTGTCAAGATAAAGCTCTTAGACTAGGACCTCCTGCTTCTCTCATTACGTATCACATCCTTCTTTACTTGAGATTGAATAGTTATTAGAGTGTCAAGATAACCCCCAATAATGAATCTATATATCAATACATATACTAATGAAATGCCACCATAAAATCTCTTCAAGAAATCCCTTGAATTACACCAAACACATACAATGTTCACATTCATCAACTAACTCATTATGCAATATAAAAATCATATCATATTCCACAACCAACATTCTAACCAGATCCATAATAATATTTTAGCTCAAAACATGTTATCGAATGAACAATGTAACCGCACATGATTTCACACCTTAGTTCATCACACAAATTGGTCTTAATGCAAGGCACCGACTCTTACAAAACCACATGATATATCTAGGAAAGAATGGGTCTAATGCAGCTCAGCCAAGGTTGGATATAGTTCGTCTAAGGTCGGACACAACTCGGCCAAGGTCTGAAACATCTCCCACAGCCTAAAAACATCTCGACCAAGGTTGGACATAGTTTGGCCAAGGTCAATTACAGCTCAACTAAGGTTGGATACAATTCAAAGTCAGTTACAAATTGGTAAAGAATTCAAGGTCGATTACAACTTGGTGAAGATCTGAAACCATCTCGGCCAAGGTCGGACATAATTTGGTATAGCTCGACTAAGTCTGAAAACATGTAGGTTGAGGTCAGATAAAGCTCAACCAGGATCCAAAAATAGGTCAACCAATGTCGGACACAGTTCAACTAAGGTTTGGAAACATTTTGGCCAAAATTTAAAAATAGGTCAGTTAGTTTGATTAAGGTCTGGAAACATTTTAGCCAATATCTAGCATAGTTCGGCCAAGGTCTGGAAACATCTCAGCCAAGATTGGACGTAATTTGGCTAAGGTCTGGAAATTTCTCAACCAAGACCTAACACTCATTCCAAGTTTGCTAAAATATGATATTATGATACTTGATTATAAGAATGTCCTTCCTCTACCTTGATTCCCACTACTTTCTTGATCAGAAGAATGTCCTTCCTCTACACCTAGTAGTTCTCCCTTCTTTCAATAAGAGATACTATAATCTCTCCCTCGGCTTCTGTGCTCCTTCCTCTGCACCCTGTAGCACTCCCTTATTTCAATAAGAGAAACTATAATCTCTCCATCGGCTTCCGTGCTCCTCCCTCCTCCCTGGTTCACGGTTAATGAAAGAAAGACTTTTCCCAGACTCTTTCATTCCTTCAATATACATATATATAGGAGAAGATCATACCGCCAAAGCATACATGGAAAATGGGATCGGGAGAATCAGTCTCGATGTACTTGGCGTGGTAGTTGTCCATGCCTCGCTGAATCGCTCTCTTTATGTAATTCAAAGACAGCATCGGCTTCACATGCTCCGGAACCTCGCTCATCTTCTTCCCCTTTATCTCATTGTAGAATCTTCTCAGCGCCATTGCTTCTTCGCTCCCTCCGCAACAAACCCTAGATTATGATTTTGATTTTACCATTTCAATTATAGCGAATGGAATGTGGTGTTTGTTTCTGCGTGGATGGCTTTTGGGAATTCTCAACCCAACGTCTCCGAGGTCCGCGAGACCCGACCCGATGATGTAGCTATGGGTTTCGCTCTATTTAACTTGGGCCGCTGCAACCATGCTCGAATGTTGCTATTTAGAAATAGTAATTTATTTATGGTTTAATTGGTTGGTTATTTTTAATTAAGTTTCTTTTAAAATTCAATTGAACGAATATGATTATTACTTGAATATTTTTATTTTAGATAAAAATAAAAGATAATATAATTAAATTTCAAGTTCTTTTTTTTATATTTTAATCGAATATTTATTAAAATAATATTTTATTAAGTGTTTACAATCTTTATATTTTTTTAATTAAAGTCTATTATTAATAATGTGATCATTTCAAGTATAACATTACAAATTAAGTGACTTAAGAATGAAAAAATATTATTTTTTTTATAAAGAAGATAATTTATGATTTTTTAAAACATTTAGAATTCATATGAATTCTTATTTTCAAGCAACATGGCAATATTCTTATTAAGTTGAACACCACACAAATCAAAAGCGAACCTTCCAAGGGAGACTTTTATAACTTTAAAGAAAATGAAACAAAACTCGACTTTTTCTATTCTTGAAAATTCAACCAACAGATTCTGCAGAAATTTTCGTCAGAAGTAACCCAACTGTCTCGTCAAGATTCATAAAATAGTTAATTTCAAAAGTACCATAACACCCTTCTCAGACATAAATCAAAACAAAGAAAACAAGAACATCGTTCATTCTTCTCTTTGTTTTTTCTCTTTCCTTCATCAAAGCCATAAAACTGAACCCTTTTTAATGAATAATGGGAACGTTTCAGAGCTTCAGAAAAGCCTATGGAGCTCTCAAGGATTCTACCAAGGTTGGCCTTGCCAAAGTCAATAGCGAATACAAGGTGATATATGATTTATTCATTATATTATACGTAAAAACGCATGCATGCACATCCATGCAAACGTATTTTCTCATTCTTTTGAAATTTCAATACATAGATTGATTCTGTTCCATTTTGTTTATAAAGGAGTTGGATATTGCAATTGTAAAAGCTACCAATCACGTCGAATACCCTCCCAAGGAGCGTCATGTTCGAAGTATATATATGTTAAAATACAATTTACAGTTTCTGCTGATTAATATTCCTCAAAATATTATAATACTTTTACATTTTGATGATATCATATGACATCTCAAAAAACTTGCTCATTTCCAAAGCTTCTATTCATCAATTTCTGTTTGTTTATTTTCCTTGCTAAAAATTATTTTTGTTCCTTTCTCATTATTCTCTTGTATATAATATTCCTTAAATTGTTTGCAGAAATATTTTATGCAACATCAGCACACCAGCCACGAGCAGATGTATCATACTGCATTCATAAACTTTCTAAGAGACTTTCCAAAACACGAAGCTGGATAGTAAATCCTTTTATTCATACTCATATACATCTTCTTTTAAAATCATTGCGAACTAGATCATCTTAAGAACATAATTTTCAGATATCACATGGTAATAAGTATAGGAATAGTTTAGTTCAGGATATTTTGTTACTTTTTTATTTCATGTATAATATCCTTGGAAAAAGTAATGGAAAAAAGGAAGAATAAAAGAATGAAAATGTATAAATTAGATCATGGTTATAATCAATGACTCATGATGTGTTCATCAATTATCATAGAGCTAAATTAAAAGTTGAACTCATACATTTAGAGAAAAGACCTGCACACAATTTTACTGAGAAAATGAAATTTTCATGACTGTATAATTCACATATGTAATTGAATGAATGACAGGTTGCTATAAAGGCATTAATAGTCATTCATAGGACTTTAAGAGAGGGTGATCCTACCTTTAGAGAAGAGATGCTTAACTACTCACGCAGGGGACATATTCTCCAAATATCCAATTTCAAAGATGATTCAAGCCCTCAAGGTAAATTAATCACTTCTGCAGATAAACTTGTTATAATTATGTATTTTGAACATCTTGGCCTTTTTCTTTCTTATTCAACATTTTTCCATTACATGACCAATTATCCAACTTATCCTTGTAGCATGGGATTGTTCTGCATGGGTTCGAACCTATGCACTATTTTTGGAAGAAAGACTTGAATGCTTTAGGGTGCTTAAATATGATATAGAATCAGAACGTTTGACAAAAGCATCACCAACTGCAACTAAAGTGTGTGTTTTTCCTTATCGTATTCACACTCAAGTTTATTTTTCAAGCATCATATTTCTGTGTTCAGAATGTTATATATTGAGTTTTTCCACTTTAATAAGGCACACAGTAGAACTCGATCACTGAATAGTGAGGAGCTGTTGGGGCAGTTACCTGCTCTGCAACAACTCCTATATCGTCTTATTGCTTGTCAGGTATGGACTAATGGGAAATTTCATAATTGGTGACTTAAATTTGTTGTAACATATTTCTTACCATTGAATTTTCTTCAATATGTTACAGCCTGAAGGATGTTCTTATAGCAACTACCTAGTGCAGTATGCATTGGCTCTGGTATGCATTTTATTGTTTTATATTTGCATTCTCAACATAATAGCAATTTGAGTTTCATCTCAGAAAATGATTAACAACAATAACGTGATTAGTTATGGATAACTTTAGTTTTAGTCATAGTATTCATTCATAGTTGAACTACTATCTGTCAACAACGAGCTCTTAGAATTTGGACAGTTCAATTGCTTAGGTTTTATGTTATTAACTTAGACTGACCTTTAATGTCAATCTTGATTACAACAATTATCAAAGTGCAACTGTAACTGAGAAATTTGCATCTAAATTTTGTCTAAATTCATATCTGCATGATTCTGGTTGTCAGATACTGTTACTCTTGACTTGAATTCAATTAATAAATGACTTCCATTCATAAAAGAAGTTCAATGATTTGATGAATTACACAATGAAATTACTACTTTTAAAGAAATGTATCTCGTACAACTTGTGTCTCATTTTGACATTTCTGATATTTTGAGCAATGTGTCATTTAGGTTTTGAAAGAAAGTTTCAAAATATATTGTGCACTCAATGATGGAATCATCAATCTCGTGGATATGGTAGTATCTATATCATGGTTTAATTTACCACTTGATCATTTTATTTGATATTCAAATCACACTAACTAGTGAAAATCATATAGTTCTTTGATATGACAAGACATGACGCAGTGAAGGCTCTAAACATTTATAAAAGAGCTGGTCAACAGGTTTACAATAATATTTTTCCAAACACATTCTGATTGATGTCTAATATACATCAAGTTTTATGTTTTATAAGGTGTTGATGTTCTTTTATGAACATTATGCAGGCTGAGAATCTTGCTGACTTCTATGAATATTGCAAGGGCTTGGAACTTGCAAGAAATTTCCAGTTTCCAACACTGAGACAGGTTCTTTTTGTCTGTTAGAGTAAGTCATGTGATATTATGAAAGGAAGAATGTAACAAATTTTTTAACTACATAATGAACAGCCACCTCCCTCTTTCCTTGCAACTATGGAAGAATACATTAGAGAAGCACCTCAAACAGGATATGTTAACAGGAGATTGGTAAGAGAAGATGATCAGGTGTCACAATTTATTCTTAGAATTATAGTTAACAAAATTTGTATCAGTGTCATTATTTGTTGTTTCTGCAAGTTCACATAACACTACCTTATTCAGGTTTCATCACAGAGAAACTGATTTAATGGGAAAAATTTATCATTTTTTTTTTTAAAAAATAAATAAAAGTACTCAATCTTGCAATGTAATAAATGTCATTCAATATCAGGAATATCAAGAAAATGATGAATCATCTAAAGAAGATTCAGAATCCGATGAAACTGAAGAGCCTGAAGAAAATGAAGAACACTATGAGGAATTCAACGAGGAAGATTCGGTAGCAGGAGATGAAACACAATCTAAGGAGGAGGTGGAGGTGGAAGTTGAGCCTCCTCCTTTGATATCAACCGATGATGGTGCAAATGATTTGTTGGTACATATGTGTTGATTATAAAATAATGTTTTCTATGGATGCTTGTGATGTTCACTTAATGGAATGAGTACACACTTCTCCACCTTTGCAGGGGCTTAATGAAATAAATCTAAAAGCTATGGAACTGGAGGAAAACAATGCTATGGCTCTTGCAATTGTACCACCTGGTGGTAAGGACTAAAGTAATTGATTGAAAAATATCAAAATGATATTTTAACAACTCTTTTTTTAAAAATTTTTGACAATAGTACGGTGTCACCATTTTATTGGTAGGTTTGAATTTATTCTAAAAAAATATTTGAAATGAACCAATCATAAACTACCACGTATACGTTGTAAAAAAGGAGTTGTTAAAGAGACTTTTTCCTTTCATATAAGTCTTTGCAGAGATTGCATTTTGCTTCATTGATCCATACCTTAAAGTTTTATAGATTTACATTTTAACAATCATGGTGGGATTTGTTATAATTCCAAGAGTTTAAATCTCGTATAGAATTGAATTAAGAAAGTAAAACACGGTATAAAAAAGAAGAGTGATATTAATCTTTACATGATTCGATTTAGGTTTTATTGGTGCTGTGTCTTCAAATAATGAATCTCCTCTTCTGTAAACTTAACTGGAATCCAAAGAAGGGTTATTTTTTCAATTTTTTCATATAGACTAATGTATTAGAAAGATTAATATCTCAGAAGCTTTAAATATTTGTTGTTTGACATTATTGAATTCTAAAAGTTTCAAGTTTGTGTAGGAAGTAACCCAAACAATCTTACATTGAGTACCATTGATGGAACTACTGGTTGGGAACTTTCATTAGTTACAGCACAAAGTAAACATACTGGTCAAGCCACAGATCGCAAAATGGTTTGTTTCTCTACCATAGTAATACAATTACTTATTCACCTTTACCTCTTCATTTGTTTTCTCATACTAAAACTACTGAGATGTGTTATGACTGCCCAATTTTAAGATACAACAGAAGAACAATACAAGAAAACTCAATCGAGAATTCAAATTCGTTAATCATGATGCAGAAAAATATTAACACAATTCTTTTTGCCTCCTTTATTACTAAGCCAGGCCGGTGGTTTTGATACGCTGTTATTGGACAGTCTGTATGAAGATGAAAATGCCAGAAGACAACTTCAACTCCAAAATGCAGGTTATGGACATGGAGGAACCGCCATGGATGTACAGAACCCTTTTGATCATTATAACCAACAAGATCCTTTTGTAATGTCCAACAACATAGCACCTCCAACCAATGTGCAATTGGCACTCATGGCTCAACAACAACAACAACAGATGATGTTCCAACATCCACAAATGTTGTACCAACAACAACCACAACAAAACAACATGATGATGATGATTCCTCACCAGCAGCAACCACAAAACCAATACTCTCAGCATCCAGATTCTCATAATCCATTTGGAGATCCTTTGCCATTACCAAACTATAATCAGAATTACATGCCCCAACAAGGAAATTACAATTTAATGTAGATTTTGCCTTTATTGGCATTTGATCTTCTCTCTTTTTCCTCACTGGCAAAAATAATTTACTGTTTTTGTGATAGAAGTGTATACATTTTTTTCATGGGTTTTAACATTCTTTGACTAGTTAATGACATGCTTATTTTTTTTTTTTTTTTCATTTGTATATTTATCAGTGATTCATCTATACAGTTTCTCAAGGATACGTATATCTTAAACCTGATTATAACACATATGATTTTGATGATAATACATAGTATCATAGTCTAGTGTGTGGAACAAAACTACTTAATATATAACAAATTACAAAAGTTTATAAGGTTGAATGATCACATGGACTTTATTTATAGGTAAAGTAGATGATCAGAGAGCTTAGACAAAGTTATGTTAAATGCTAGTATGTGAAGGACAAACAAAATCTACACAAAGACTAGGCACAAGTCAAAAGAGGACATAAATATAAAAACATGACGCATGTTCAAAACAGATGAAATTAATATGTGAAAATCATAAAACACTTCGTTAATGCTAAAATGTCCACCTTTTAGAGAAAGTTGAATTATGACAAAACACATCAATCCTATGAGTTTGTATGGTACATATAGTGTTTTTCATAAAAAAAAAAGGAAAATGTTGTATTCACATTCCATGTCCGTTTATTACAATTAGGGATGACAAAAAAATCCATACCCGCAGATTAAACCCGTTGTGGATAGTTGGTACCCGCGGGTAATAGGTACTCGCGAATAGCGGGTTTTTTAATACCCGCTTCTTATCGGGTCGGGTTCGGATTTTGCATCATCCGTACCAATGGATACCCGTTACCTGCTTAGAAGTTAAAATTACATTTCTATCCTTAGTTTCCTTTACATAAGTACCTTTAATTTAAAATCTAAAACATTTCAATTTTTTTTCAATTTAATTTGGATAATTTCATTTAAAAACTTATAAAATATTTCTTTTTAAATATTCGCGGGTTGAAAACGGATATCCAACGGGTACCTGCGGATTTTAAAATACCTGCGGATATTTTTTAAACGGGTATCTAGCGGATAACGGGTAACGGGTCGGGTTGCGGGTAGGCACTATCCGTGCCCGACCCGTTGTCATCCCTAATTACAATAGTGAAAACTATCGTGAAAAAAAAAAGAAACAAAGGACTGTGTACGAGAGTGGCATGAAAAAATATTTTCAAAACTTCTCAATATTTATTATAAAAAAAGATTATTTGTTGAACGACTTTAGGATAAGATTTTGTAAAATTGATCTATAGTACAATAAGTGATTAGTTTATATATCTTTATAAGAACTTTTCTTGTACATACCTAAACAACTTTTGATATAGTGTAAGTTACATTATATACTCAACTCCTATGTACTCAGTCAAAAGTGACAACGTGTAATTATTTTTTATCTTAAAAGAAGGTAAAAGAAATATTTAGAAGTAATTAAAGTATTTATCCATGAGATAAAAATAGAATTATAATTATATTTTATTAGTGAAACCCATAACAATAATGTTTGATTAGTATTTATTGTAGAACATCTAATACCTTGAATAGGGAAATTTTCAATAAATGTAATTAAGTTATTAAAAATTGATTTAATTAGGTATAATTTTGATAAGTACTTTTAACAACTAATCTATCCCCATAGTATTATACACAGCCTTTTTTTCAATTTCTTTTAAGTGTTATTTTAATGAACTACTCATTTGTTGTAATCTTTAATACTTTTGGCTGCCCCTGTTCTGAGGTAAAAGCAGAACAAAAAGTTATTTTATACCTTTTTTTCTAGAAAGATATTAGAGTTGTTTCTCATGAAAAGGTTTTGTAGAAAAGAGATCAATACTTGAAAAAAAAAAACATGGAGAGGTGATTATTATTTTTGTAGTGACATTGCATGACAGTATATCTGCAATCATTGTTAAACTCATTTTGGAAATCCTTCTGATTTAACAGAACTTGTTTCTTAAACACATTGCTCAGTGGTTTGCTTGCCTTGTGGCCTTTCCATGGGAAACTATTTCTTCAAATACAAATAAACTGGGAGGGCGATTGACAGGAAAATATAACGTAATTTCAAGCTAGAGTGTGAATTCAATGAAGCTTTTAAAGTGTCCCCCATGAAGTCTATTGCAATTTTGTACCCCAAAGAAAGGTCTGTTACAGCTATATACACATCAGCATAATCAACATAATACATGTGCACTAAATAGAGCATTTCCTTGCAGGTTTAGAGGGAAATATTCTAAAGGTCTATTTTTTATTAGTTGGATAAATATATACATTCAGCCTGCAAGGATTCAACCTAACATTGCAAATATTCAGCATACACAGGATAAACAGATCAATGTTGAGTCAAGTAGAGTGAGATGGGTTTAATCCCAAAAGAACCACCAGTTCTGCGCCTTAAGGAATTTCAATTTGAACGCACTGTCCTTTTCAATGTTCAGAGTTTGTGCTTTCTCCCATGTTTCTTTTTGGACTTCTCAACAACCTTAATCTGCATCATTAAAATCCTACACATAACAGTTCAACATAGTATTGTTAACTGGGCAAACAATATACAGATGTTGAAAAATATGTTTGTGCAGAAAAAGGTGGGAATTAAAGAATGAGATTTCATCTTTGATTACATATATATTATAAGGAAAATTGTTTCTTATTAAGATTATATATCTGAATAGGATATATCTAGAATTTTTGTTATCTTTGGGCTAACATTTAGGCTCCTTATGTTCTGAAGACTTTTGCATAATTGGTTATTGAATCTTTGCTTTCCTTCAGAAGAAAAGTTCAAAGACCCTCCTACAATACATAATTGCTGCAAGGATATTCATATAATGCTGAGTAAGAAGAGTGAAAGAAACCATTACACATTTTAAAACTGTCTTATGTTTCATTGTTTTGAATTCCTTTTGATTTTCCTTTAAAAAAACTTGAGTTAGTAGGCAGATTGCTATACAGAACATGAACATGTCATGAGAAACTTTAAAATTCCTCTCTACCCTGTCCCCTCTTTTTACATGGCATGCATTACCATTACCTACGTTACACAAAGGAAGTAAAAGTTTGTGTGAACCGTATTGTATTGTCTATAAATAAAGACACAAGCATAGAAGAAAATTCAAAGCTAAGAAAGAAGCCAGCTCACCGCAGCAACTGGCTCAGCTAGATGATGAATTAACTCTCTTCATCTTCTGAGTGAGCTACATTTTCTGATAATGTCAAAACCTTCACTTTCACAGTCCTCTCTCTCCCATCCGTGCTAATTACCTCCATTTCAGTATCCTCCTCATCACTAGATTCATTCTCTGAAGTCAAATAGACAACCACATGGAATTGTTTGAGCTTGTAAATCACACTATTTTCACCCAACTCAAAATGTAAAAACAAATGAAACTACATTTACAGCCTTCAATGTATATATAATATACTTATACACTTATGAACAACATTTTGCAGAAGAAACTCGTGAACATCAAAATAAATTAATATCCTGATCATCAAAGGTTCACTAACTTGTTAGTAATGCCCGTTAGAGTTCATAGATCGATCTACCCCTCAGAAGTACATATAACATGCCGTTAATATGGAACACCCAGTTTCATACTTCTAAAAAGTCAATCGCCCATAAAAACTAAAACTGAAACTAACAGCAACAACTATTCTCCACTAACAAACATATACATACCAGTTTATACACCCACTCACACCAACAAGATGCAGCATAATGAAAGTCATACAAAATTTCAATTGGAATGAGATGCACCCAAAATAAACCGAAATGCGCAATCAGCATTAGTTTGTGCCTTTCCAACCAAAATTTGGGCGTAAATCACGTCAAAAAAAAAAATCTTTCAATTCAGGCAATGCCCGATCGAACCATAACCAAAAGGGGAGGAAAAAAAAACATTATTGTCAATGCAAGAGGTTCAAGCATATGGCAATGAAAAGGACACAAATCAACCAATAAAACAGACCCAGCTTCAGCACTGGTACAAAACTGCAAGTTCAAAACAAAACTTCAAATCATGGTCAAGGTCACCGCTAAAGTCTATAAGGGTTTCTAGGAATTGCAGAAAACTACAGACAAACGCGATTGACGTAACCAGATTCGCAATTGCAAACATTCAGAAATCTCGAAATTACGGTCGAGATTGCGGTGGTGGAAAGACTTTTAAAACCATGCAATTGCAGACAAATACAATTGATATGACCACAATTACTATCGCCGACATTCAAAGACCCCGACATCAAGGTCGAAATTGAGGTCGTGAACAGATTGTTAATACCTCAGTTTTCTAAATCCGAAACAAACACCATCCCCAAATGACGAAATCAATCAACAAGAAAAAAACACACCCAGAAACCCACGCCTTTTCTCAATTTCCCAGAATCCCCAAAACCCAACCAAAAAGCAAAAAAAAAAATCAATTTTTATAGTTTATCCAAACACCCAATTGGACAAAAGGGCAAAAAACGAGATTTTGAGAGAAAGGTAGTCACCATTGATGAAGAAATTCGACGAGGGCCAACCACGGAGGGTGGAGAGGAGAGGGGAATCGTGGGGACGATCGTCTTCGCGGGTTAGTTTGTGGACGAGGTCGACGACGTTGGTGGGCGATGGTCGCGGCGGGACCCAGAATGAGGAACCGGGCACGAAGGGTAGCCAGTCCGGAGTGGCCTTCTTCACGATGATCCTGTGGATTAGGTCATCGAAGTGCTTCAGCGCCACGTCGTACTCCGCCATGTCAACCTCCACCACCTGCGACGCCCCCGCCTTGGTGGACCTCCGCCGCATCGCCACCGCCAGCGATGGGATTCGGCCCACAGACTTTGCCCTCCACAGGAATCCCGCCATCATGGTCATGTTTGACACAGACAAGAAAAAGAGAAAAACAGATAGAGAAAACGAGGGTTTGGTTCTGTTGGGTTGAGAAGGAATGAAAAGCTGTTTCTAGCAGCGGATGACACAGATATAGCATCAAAAATTCACCAACATCTTATTTAATTATTTAATTAATTACTTAATTAATTCGCTGCCATCCATCTTATTCAATCCTTTTTAACCGCACAAGCGCGTCAATCTGGTTGAGACAACTTCAAAGGTCAAAATGAAATAAAAGAGAAACTGAAGAAAATAAGATTCACATAATTTTTTTAATAAAACCAGATTAGTCATACATATTCAAGTTTTTTTTTCACAAAATTATATATTTGAATTATGAAATATTTTAAATTTTTCTAACTAACTTTGCTTAACAAATATCCTTGTAGAAATAAAAAAAAAAAAGTACATTTTACGCATAAATGGAAGTGAATATTATTTGCGACCAGATTCGCTTCTTTCTGAATCTGGATTGTGTTTCTTTTGATTATTTTTAACATATTAATTTTTATACACATCAAACAGTTTTTATGTATTTTAAAATATTAACGTAAATCTGTTTTAAAATTATAAAAACAGTATTAAAGAAATTCAGACAAAAAACGTATTCATTTTATTATTCTTTTTCTAATTCAGTTGTAAAGAATTGTTTACTTTTTCCAACAAAGTATTAGTTTAATTTAAGGTTTAAACTTTTAACGATTTTTAAAGGCATGGTTACTTTTAATACTGTTAACGATTTTTAACAATTAGAATTAATTTGTTTGAAATTAACACTTATAAGAACGTAATTAGGAAGTTTTAAAAGAATAAAAATTAATTGAAAATACTTTAAAAAATTAAGACACTTAAATAGTTTTAAACTTAATTTAAATACGTTAATCATATAAAAGTTTCACTTGGAATAGTTGTAAAATAACTTCCATTTATTTTCTACTTTTATGAAAAGTACTGTGTGTCATATTTTTAAAACATTGAATATGTATGTATTTTATTTAATATTTTATAAGAAGATCAGTGAAATGAAATTCTTTAAAAAGATATTATTTTAGAAATTGTTATCCATTACTTTTAATTCATTGATAATTTCAAATATTTACTTTGATGATATATGAAAATTATACTGATAAATCCTTCTATCTTATTTAAATGTATGATCTGACGATTGCTTAAAAAGTTATCATATGAGAAAGGTAGGTAAAAAGAACGTTCCACGTGATAAATACATTTTCTCCTCATATTCTAATCTTATCTTATCTATAACATTGACATCATTTTATCTCTAATATTATGTTTTTGTTAGTAGATAATAAGGTTATTACATATTTTTTTTAAATAGTCACTCCAATATATATATATATATATATATACACACACTTTTTTAGTTGATATATTTTATTAAAATGTACTAAGTTTTAAGTTAAAAAAAATTATTAAAAAAAACTAATTTTAAATTTAAGATTATTTTAATAATTTTAAAATTTAATTTAAAATAAAAAAATAAAAGTAGTTTTTTATCATTTTTTAGTTATTATTTTTTATTTTATTTTTTATTTTAAAAAATAATTATCTTTTATTTTATTTTTTATTTTAAAAAACAATTATCTTCTAAAAATATATAATAAAAAACAATAACTATTAATATAGTTGACAACATGATAAATAACTATTTTTTATTTTATATTTTAAATTTTAAAATTATTAAAATATTCTTATATTGTTCTTTTAATAGAATTTTTTTTAATCTAAAACTTGGAATAGGTAGATAGATAAATAAAAGACGAGAATTAACTGAAATTGTAAACAGAGGAATTTATGAAAATTTAATTTCTAAACGACTAATATATCTAAAAAAAATCTAAGGTTCTAAATAATAAACCAAAATTCATAAATATTTAGTTAAAAAATAACATTTGCAAACATTTGCTGCAATAGGGCGGATGAAGAAAAACATCTCAAATATATTTCATGATGAGAGAGAATTTTTATTTGAGAATGATAAACATGCTAATTAATGTTTATTAGGTACACAAAACTCTAAAGAAATATAATTATTTAGAATTGAAGATCATACATATTCATAATGTGAAATATTTGAAAAAAAATATATAACATCTTTAAAATTATAGATATCACCCTTTTTTTTATATACTTCTTAAGTTATATTTATTTGATATTTTTGTATATTTAATAAATACGTTGTATTTAATTTCTTTAGTTATTTTAGTGAAATGATTAAATATTAACAAGTTGTAGTAAATCTTTAATAGTTTATTTAGATATTTTGAAAAAAGAATTTTATAATTTTCAATGCGTAAAAATTAAATTTAACTATGAATTTTATAAATTTGAT
This sequence comes from Vigna radiata var. radiata, assembly GCF_000741045.1. NCBI lineage: Eukaryota > Viridiplantae > Streptophyta > Magnoliopsida > Fabales > Fabaceae > Vigna > Vigna radiata. Next base: position 3,352,823 of record NC_028355.1, read on the forward strand.
TCAAAATATTTTTTAGAAGTATTTGTTATGCTATTTTATAAGTTATCACTTTTATTTTTGTGTAATTTGAGATAGTGAACTCAGTTTATATATGTATTTTTTTTTAATTGGTATGGTTTCATATTCTATTATATAAAAGTGAAATTCACATTACATTATATTGAAAAGGATAATAGTGATGAAGTTTTAAACATATATGGTCACGTATCAAAATTTAATGAATACATGTGTCAATATTTTAAATGTATGAAATGTGAGTTAATAAGTTTTTATAGTTTATATTGCAAAATAAACTCTTACTCCCATTGAATAATATAAATTTAATTTAGTAGATTTCAAATGGAAATTGTGACATCCCAAATATTATATGAACATACAATATAATATGATTCAGTTATTATAATATGTAAAAGCAGTTGAGAAAGTGAAATACCAATATTAGATGCATACAGTCATCCAAATTTGACTAGAAATTTAAAATTTGATACAAGTTTAATAATTCTCCAAAATATATGACCAACTAAAGATTTAAGGAGGCCTAAAGATGTTTTCAAAATACAAGTCATGATAAAAATAAGGCTAGAAGTACTTTCGAAATAAAGAGTTATCTAAACTAAGAACTAGTAGAAGTCCTAAGAACTCGGAGTCGGGTCTACTTCAGTCTCCAACGCTTGCTCCAAAGACACGTCATTATTAGCTTCTGCTCACATCCAATGATTTAGATGATCATCGCAAGGGGAAAGTCACACACATACAAAACACACAATTGCAAGGGTAAGCTAGGTATAAAAAACATGTTATCAATCAAATATTTCAAGCATGTAAGGACCATAAGACCATACAGACTATGACCAAATGCATTTTGTTGATACCGATGACCAACCACGTGATTTGACCATCCAAACTAGTATGAAATGTCAAGTTCCAGGGGTTTGTGCACTTGTGGTGGCCTCTACTGCTTTGCAAAGCTATTGCCAACGGGTTTCACCCTTACCACACACACAAAGTGTAAGTCCGTTACAACTCACCTTGGGCCATACTGGAAGCACCCAAGACTAGGACCTCCTACTATTCTCACCACATGGCTCATCACTCTCTACTTGAACATGGATGGTCATTAAAATGTCAGGATAAACCCCATAAGGACACTCCGACCATTCATACGGTCAATCACAACAAACTACAGGGTACCACCATGTAACCTCCCTTGAGGATCATGGAATTACGTCCAATAACCATACTTGTTACACTTATACCAACCATCACTTTGTTACACTTACATAATTCACATACTTTGTACATACACGCTTTCAAACTATAATTCACAACGCAATACATCATACCTTTAATCATGTTGCACAATTATCCTTTAGTTGTGTTATAAAAACAACTCATACACACTCAGTCATTACATACTTTCACAGAAACATCACTTGTTAACACAAGTTTCTTTATAATCTTTAGTTGTCAATACTTAAGTAATTCAAACAGTTTGGGGACCCTCACCAATGGCTCCGAAAGGTAAAAAACCCCCAGAACGATCTAAAGAACGTTAAAAACGGACGTCCGAAACTCCCAAAACGTCAAAAACAAAAACAACAGCAGAAAAGGGCACCCAGCCCCCTTCAGGGGCACCCAGGCATCACATTTATGCTGGAAACAGCAGGAAAGGGCGCCCAACCCCCTTTTGGGCCGCCCAGATGTGACTTCTGCAGATTTTTTTGCAGATTTTGCAGAACTCACACCCCTAAGTTTCGTTTCAGGCCTTTTTATGACTTTCTAATCATTCTAACTCGAATTTTAGGTGTATTTAAACTTGTCTAAAGGCTTATAAACATTCCCAACCTCAATCCCTAACAACTATGCATAGATTTACACTCAAAAACCTCAATTCTCTAACTTATGAGCTCAAATCTAAATTTGCCACTTAAAGACTGTTTTTGTTCATTTTGACACTTCTAACAAGTCATATTTGACTTATCTAAGTGGTCTAAACTGGCTAAGACTCTCTATGACTCCAACTTCCAAATTTGACTACCTTAATTACCTTAATATGGCCTAAAACACCTTGATTTGCTTAGTTTTCTATCTAGAATCCTATATACAAAATTTCCCTCACCCCATCATTCCAATTTAGTATTCAATCACAGCCATACCAATTCATAAACAACCATTTACGGATTCATAATTGGAAAATCAAACAACATATGATTTAATACACACATACAAGCCAGATTTCAGTTCAAATAGCCCAAAAATATATTTACAATCACATTCATACACCATTTTATAATTCCATACATAAACTTAATTCATGCACCCCTAATTTCATAGAAGAGTAAAGAAATTCCAGCTTCCCTTACCTCAAATTGACAACACAATAAACAATCTAACCTTGCTCGCTCTCTTGTACCTCGGGGAAATGCTAGAAACACCTATAGATTGCAAATTTATGTTAGGATGCAGGATTATGACCCTAAAAAGAGTTGGGAATTTAAGAGAAAGAGTAGAATTCTCAAGAAAGTTCCACATCTNCTACATGCATTGCAGCCCTAAGATGCACGGGAGAAGGGAAAATGACTTACCGGTGGCGGAACGAGAAATCAACCGGTTAAAATGGAAGCCTACTACACTGTGAGTGTTTGGACACCACCTAATTGAAAATTAAACGGTTCAACATGAAGAAATTGAGGAGAGAAGGTAGGAAACTGAGGTCAAGGTTTGTGAAGGGTGAAGTTAGCTTTCGAGTTAAAATAGAACGAGCTTGAAATCTTTATTTTCATAATTAACCTTTATTTTAGAAATGTTTACTCAGACCAATTATCTGCGGCCACGTGTGTACCTTCGATGCTCTCTTTTCTCCGTCTTTACAAAAATTATTTTTACATTATGAAAATTTATGACTTAGAAGAGTTCTTAAATATAAAAATTATTTACAGAATTTATAAGGTTGAAAATAAGAGTTATTAATAAATATTTCCATATCTTCATTCAAATTAGTGTATATTCTATCTTTTACTCTTTTTTTTTTTCCTTTTCCTGCTTACTTAACATATAAACAAAACACTAATGAAGCACAAACACATGGAAGGTAGGTACGTGTCATTTGGTCATTGGTTTACACTACGCAATATGTCATTAAGACACAACTCATGTGGAATAAAATAAAATATTAAAATCTCAAATTTTCATTTTATTCATTTTCAGGTTTTGAGACCCAAACACACTGAACCGAGCCTGATCAACAATGGCGGAAAACCCTCCCGAAACGGTGCCGTCTAGCTCACAACCTTCTTCGTCTTCTTCGTCTCAGAAATTGCCTCAAGATTCTCCTCAGGTTCCATAATCTACTTCAGTTGCACTTCCCTTTTCGTATTCTTCGTTTTCCTCTAATGCGCAAACACCCATTTCCATATAATTGGAACTCAAACTAGGGTTATTATAATTATTCTTCGTTTTATTTTTCATTTAAAGTCCGTAATTGTTTGATTTCTGTAGCTAATAGACCAGGACCATTCTCCGTACAACCTAATCGGCGCACGATGTTTTTCGGCCATCAAATCCGTGTTATTTCCCCCCTGGTTTAGTTTTTTTTTTTTTTTTTCCCTTCTTTCAAATACGAGCTGAGGACAGAATTTGGAGGGGAATAGTTAATGTTAAGATGGGATGCGTTAGGCCTTTTGTCGTAACAACCTAATTTAGCTCAAATCTGTGGTTTAATATGTACCATTTTTTAGCTCGGTGTGTTAACACACATGTGAAAGAAAATGTGGCCTGAAATTTTGTTTTAAACATCTATCTTCATCTTGGTAATGGTTTTGTGTGGATGTTGTCTCAGGTCCCTGCATTTTCGAATCTTCCGCCGTATTTGGGTGGATATTATCAAATGATTCCTGGTATGTACCCTGCACTTGTTCCAGGGTTAACTCTGCCGCAACATGAGGAACATGGGAACCGCGGAGCTGGCATATATGCTGTTCCTGTTAACTCCTTCGATAGACAAGTTACTGGACTTCCATGCAACACCCTGATTCCGCTGACTTACCGCATACCCACGTAAGTGGCAGGTTATTTTGTTATGACGATGTTGTGAGGGATGTGAAGCTTAGTTATTGCACAATTTATATTTTTTAGTCGGATATTTAAGCATAATTTTCTTCATGCTTTGTTTTTCCTTAGAACCTTTGGCAATCTTTAATGTTTCTACTGACTTGCATTCTCAACTTGGTCACAGTGATTGGTGATATAGAAGACCAATAATTTCTTCAATTGCTAAATAAAAAACAAAAAATTGTTTAAATGAAATTATTTACAGCAGGGATGAAGTTGTAACTGCTAGCAATATGAGGAATGACTTTGATGTAAAATTGTTATTAAATTTACACTAAGTAGGCAACGAACGCTTGGCATGGATGATTTTTAGAGGTATAAGAATGACCGTGCATGAGTTTCCTCTTTGATAACTATTTTTTCTTGATTTAATCTATAATCTGTCTTTTACATTTTGTGTGGGGAATCAAAGGTAGATTGGTTTAAGGGTTATTGTTATCCGTAAAGGTATAGGGATTTTGGTAGCTGGAAGTAAAATTACAGTTAAGGATTTGGGGTTCATATGTTGGGATAACTCAAGCAAGAAACAATTAAGAATTTGATTGGGGTGGATTGTTAAGACAGTCTGCTACTCTACCAAGAAAACTATCTGTAGGGAATGAAGCAATCAAAGAAAAAGAATTGTAGCTTATAACAAGAAGAAAACCTCTTCACATCTTGAGCTTGTGTCAGCCTGCCAAGTTATTAACAATTTTCCGCAATCTTACAATCCGGTCAATGAACTGAAAGGAAGCATTGATTTTGAGTCTCATAGGATTTCAAAAACGATAAGTAGGTTTTGATGCCATGTCCTGGTTCTAAGCCAACTATTGCGAAAGCTTAAACTGTATTGTAAAGACACATGAATGGTTTTATATTAGAGGGCTCAATTGAAAAACTTCTCAACAAACACTCATAAGAGAAGAAAATAGGAGGTTCGATGATTCAAATTGCTCCCGTAAGATAAAATCAATATATTCTCCTCAACTTTTTGAGAATTTAGATGATAGGACTCTAGAAAAACTGGTGTGCATTAAATAATTTTAACACACGGGGAAATTTGATTCCTTGTATCTTTATTTTTCTACAATACTTGTTGAAAAGTTTATATAAACAATTGCGAGCAACCAGGTTCATCTGAAACTAGACATGCACAGCTTCGAAAAGTTCTAGCAAGCACTCATAGGTCATCTTTGGTAGTCCTTCGGACCTCCAAATCTTCAAGAAAATTTGGTCCTAACTTTGCATTCTTGACATTTGATAACATGCACAACACTTCTTTGGTTTGTACCACATTATAGGAAGCTAATGGCTATACTAGAAGTTACACTAAACCTATCATTAATGCCATAGAGAAGCTAAAAGATAAACATTGATATTTTTTATTCATTATAAGGGGTAAAGAGGAGTACACTTATTTGGTAAAAAACATGCCGAAAACTGAATAATGACCGAAATATTCGAGGAAAATTGGACCTGATTCTGATTCTCTAGCACCATGAACTACACTTGCTGTTGGATTTTCTTTTTTGTTCCTGCATCAGTTTTGGATGTCCTGTATGCTTTCAATGTTTTATCAATAGATCTGGTGATTGATGCTATGTTTTTCTTTCATACCAGTTTCAATTCGTGTTTGTTTATATTTCAGAAAAAGATAGTAGCAAGTGTAAAATTGATGATAATTATATTTTAGTTTTATTTGTTTGTGAGCAAATACGTTTATTAATGTTAATTAATGGTTTCTGTAACTGAATGGCCACCATCAGCAGTAGGCCAAGTTCTGAAGCTGTTGCTGCCAGTGAAAATCAGGGGCAAGCGGGACAGCAACCTCAACAGCAGCACCCTGCACCTCAAAGACAAGTCGTTGTTAGGAGATTTCAAATTGCATTTCAAATTGATTTATTGCTTATGTTGAAGCTGGCAGCTGTGATCTTTTTATTTAACCAAGATGGATCAAGGCAGAGGCTTATTGTCCTTGTGTTCTTTGCTGCTATTGTATATTTGTGAGTACAACTATTATCTTCTTTTTTTTTTTTTTTTGCATTTGTTTAAATATTTCTCTACTTGCAAGTTTTGCTGTACTCATCAAACCCACAGAATGCTTCTTATATAAATCCTCCAACTCCGGATCTAACCTTTTTGTTTACCAATTCTTCATATAATATAAGTCTACTGATATTGTTTGGGTTGCGAATGGAAGCTGTAGTATTTATTAATGGACATGTGTGGCAGATACCAAACTGGAGCTTTGACACCAATAATAAGATGGCTTTCACGAGGTATGCAGAGAGCAGCAGCACCTCCTCATCCAGCAAGACCTGCAGCCAGAGCTGAAAATGTTCCTCCACCCAGGCAAGAGGGTGATAATGTTACTCCAGCAGGTATGATTTGTACATTTTATGCATGCGATTTACGTGCTCATTTTTTGGGAATCACTAGTTATATAGCTTATGTGATTCATAATATAATTTGGAAGCCTTTACTTCTTGAAAGCTTGCGAGGTTCATTTTATTTTGTTATACTTTATTCATTATTTTTCTTAAGGTTAAATTTAATTTTCCGAATACTTGAACTGTTCTTGTATGGAATAAGTATCAAATGAAGTTTTGATCACGCATTGACACATGCTTACCTTTGCCTCTTATCTATTGGAAGAGGGTCAACCTGAAGCCGAGATTGGGAACCAGCCTGCAAATGAAGCAGAGCGGGCGGTTGGGAATGAAAATGTTGCAGAAGTTGGAGGAGTAAATGGTGGGAATCAGTGGTGGGGCATTGTAAAGGAGATCCAGATGATTGTCTTTGGATTTATCACTTCCCTTCTCCCTGGGTTCCACAACCATATGGATTGAACTATATTTTGTAGTTTACAAGGTTTGTGAAATTGGCATATATGGTCTCTGTGACCATGCCCTAAAATAAAAATGTATAGCATCAGAAGTTCCAAGCGTCATAACTAATACATACATAGTTAGGTGCTACTATAATCCAGAGGAAGATATGGTGCAACTATAGGGTGCCGTTTTTGTATCATTACTTGGTTTGTTCATAAAACACCTTCCATAGTAGGGACGTTAGATTTTTTATTTTTTCTGTACTCTTTTCTATTGCAAGTGCATGGTGATTTTTTTTTTTTCTTCTCTAACTTTGTATGATATTTCTCAGTGACTAATGCTTTTTTCCAATCACTCCAAACTAGTCTTTAGTTGAACGTGGATGGAACATGATCTCAAAATGTGAAGGTGAAAAATACATTTCCAACTATCACCCTAAAGAAATTGATTTATCATTGAGCAAAATTCATTGATAAATCAAAATTATTGATAGATAAAATATTTGTTGATAAATTTTGTCTATAATTAATATTTTTTATTAATTACTTAAAGTTAAAATTTGTTGATCATTATTGTAAATATTTATGGGTAATTATTAACTAATAAGATTCGTCAAATTTAACAAATATCGTGATTTATAATTCATCAGTAATTATTGTGTTGACAAATATTATGATTTAATTGATAAATATTGTGATTTGGTTTGATTTATTTATTTATTTATTTACGTCTTAAAAGAATATGGCAAAAGAAAATAATATAAAAAATTAATTCTCTATTTTTGAATTATTTCCCATTAAAAAATATATAAAAATACTTAAAAAGAGTTTTTCTGAACCACAAACGAACCTGTACCAATTTATAATTATATAAGAACTATTTGAAAATAATATTTTTTTAATGAATAATTGGCTATTGTGATAATCAGACCCATATTGCATGCTTGACTTTTGTAATATTATCATATAATAAACGCCACGAGATGCACGAATCCTCTAATAGACTAAAGAATAGGAAAAATAATAAAATGCTGAATAAGCTCTGTTGCGCTTAAGATGAAAACATTAACTTACACTTTAAATAGAGGAATTAATTAAACAAATTACATCTTTTATTGTTTCATTATTTTATGTTTTATGTTTAAGATAAAATAGTATAATGATGAATTGAGATGGTATGCAGTTACATAAACATTAGATTATTATACTCATCTATGGAAATTATGCACTAACCTATTTTTGAAATCTTTTTTCAACTTCTTCCTCTCAGATCTTGTGGGAGGAATGCACCAATTTCAGATTAATATAATTAAAATCTAACACAAAAAAGAAAAAAATAAGGTTGTGATCACTAAAATGAGTATCTTACCAAGTTAGTAAAAATTCTTAATTCCCCCCCTAATGTGCACAGAGAATCAATCAAGGTCAATCCAAGAGTAGCTAAATTGAGTCTATGATCACCTAAAAATCTAAACAACAGTGGGAGATTAAAATGAATGAAAAATATACTTTAAAACAATGCAAATATGATAATGAAACGATACAAAAGCAGAAAGCACTAACTCCTCACACATCAAAATCAATAGATAACTTTTCAAGGTAGAAATATTCACAAATCTCTTCGAAGTTGATGTGTGAGATGTTTAAAATGATGAATGAAGGTGTAAAACTATTAAAAAAACATGTCATGAATGATTTCTAAGTCCTAGGTTGACCTAATTTTATGCCTAAATACATAATTCAAAGTTGTTTGATAAAATGTGCCAATGAACCCTAAGTTTCACTATTATAAAATGATTGAATGAACTAACCTATGAATTATGTAATGAAAATGACCTAAACAAGTTTTATATGTTTAACTAAACTAAATGAAAATAAATTGGGCTAAAAACTCAAAAATCCAAAGGTCACTTACCAAACCAAAATTTAACGGTAAAGAGAACCAAAATAGTTTGTGACAACAATTATGAACATGCAGAATATATTTGTAAGTCTAGTAAGTAAATGTGGTCATTCAATAGGTTTTTCTAACTTGATCAATTTGGCTAGCTCGATAAACCCATCGGCCCAACCAGTTCAGTAGGCTCGTCACCCGGTCCATTTTGACAATAACATCAGCTCTTCTATCCTGGATATCTCGACAATGATCTATTAAGTTTCTTTTTGAGACGAAAATAATAGATTCAAAATTGTTTGAACTAGGGATACACAAAAATGAGGACTACTCATTGTTAATGGTCTATCTTATGTGATATAAGGTGAATGGTGACTTATAGATTACTAATATTTTGTTGGAGAATAAAGCATGTTTGTTACGTTTAGCTTGGGAGGTTGTTTGAAATGAACTCATTATGTTCAATTTTTTAAATCTGTATCATAAATATATGTTCTTTAAATTGTCATTAATTTGGTATGATATTAAGGTGCATATGATGTTATTCTTGACAATACATTTTAGACACTAGGTAAGGTTGACTATATTAGTCTTTAGAACGATCAATGGTGTTCACACATTTGTATATCTAAATTGATTAGAATTTTTTTATTTTGACAGAATAAGGTTATACTCTATTGTTAGTTCAGTTGGATAGATATTCATTGCAACTTTTCTTTTTTTGTCACTATGTGATTTTTCTTTTTTAATGATTAATGAAAATGAAGATGTGTCTTATTAGATTTTGAACGATACTTGTATGTTTTTCCCAAAGTTGAAAAAAAATTTGGTTGATAACGTGCTACCAACTAAAACTATTTTTTCTTCGAAAATTGTTGTATGATTACTACCTACCAATTTGAAAGATAAAAAAAAAAACATTGATCATGTGCTCTATGTGTTCTTCTGCTATTTTTCATATTAAGAAATTAATGTGTATAGATCGAAATAAATCTAAGAATTAAAAGAAGAGTTTTCAAAAAAAACTTTTTTTCGTGAAATCTTAGAAGGAGAAAATTTCTCAAATAAGATGTCTAAGTTGACTTTATTTGAAAAGTAATAATAAACGAATATAACACTACATCAATAATTTAAAAAAAATGTAAGAATAAAATAATAATCTAAAAATATAATCGAAGTAATTTTTTTTAATCTTACAATATATTAATATATTATTAATTTATCAATAACAATTCTTAAATATAATAAATATATATTTCCACTTTCAACATTTAAGATATAACACTTCAAAAACTAGTGACGAAACATTTCTTGCCCCCCTATAAAAATCAGTCTACACCATATTTTATTTGAAAACAATAATAAAAAAAATGTAGGTAAATTTACACGGGTCATCTTTTAATCTGAAAAGAACAGATTTAAAACTCCAAATTAACCTTTATATAAGGAATAAGAGTATAGACTGCGGGAAGAAAAGACAATCAAACCAACCCCCAAAATAGCTTGGTATTTTGTTTTAACCTTCAAAAACCGTTCTAGAATGCAAGAAAGCATAACATAATCATAAATGCAAGTCTATTTATTATGAAACCCGAATAAATATATTTACAAATTCATCTCTGCAAAATTTTGGTGGAGTTCAGAAAGAAGCAGAAGAACTTAATTCCGTTGGCCCTAATGAATTGTAATCACATTATTTATATGTATAATATATATATATATATACACGATTCATCTACATCTCTGACAAAAGATTGCTAATTTTCCGAAGCTCTTTGAGAGCTGTCATGGCAGTAACCTGGCCTTTGCGGTCTTGTTGGAAGACAGATTCAATTACCTACACCACAAGGGAAACAAGCATATATGCAATCAGGGGGAGAGACATCACATTGAGAACCAAATTTCATTCATAAAATGTTTTCATATTGAGAAAAGAAAGCACTCAAACTGTGCATATCTTACTAAAAAAAACTTGTCATTCAAGTGTGATAAAGGGATAGAGCTCTCTACCTGAATATGGTCAAGCATAGACTGCCCAATATTCTTCAAAGTGCCCATAACATTCTGGTCGACCGATTCTCCTCTGGAGCTAACAGAACCACCATGGTCATTAGTTGTGGATGAGGTGGCTTGTGGAGCACTGTTTTGAGAGCTACCACCAGCTTTCTCAGATATAGCCTCAACAGTATTCCGTCCAAAGGGCCAAAGCCACTGGAACTTATTATGCTTTTTCTCTTTAGGAGGTGTGGCTTTATTTTCAGCATTATTGTTATTGCACCCTGACGTTAGGGATGGATCATTGGGACTGGTATCTAAAGTTTCATTGCATTCAGAATTTCCTGTATTCCAGAAAATGTTGTCAGGAGAATAAGAGATGGGAAGGGGTGAATCATTGCGTTCAGAATTTCGTGTATTGCAGATTGATCTCTGAGAAATGTTCTCAGGAAGATCAGAGATTGGACGGGATTGATCATTGGGACTGGTATCTGAAGTTTCATTGCATTCAGAATTTCCTGTATTGCAGAACGATGTCTGATAAATGTCCTCAGGAGGATAGGGCATTGGCAATGGCGAACTAATACCTGATGTTTCATTGCGTTCGAACAGGGATGAATTAGATGCAACACTAATTTCCCCTGAGATTATTTCATGATCATTGGCCTCATTGGGGGGGCTAGTTGGGTCAGAATATATAGACAAGTCTTCCTCACTGCCAAAAGGTACACCTGGAGATCTATCATCAGATGAATAATTGTTGTCACCATTGAAGCTACCGTCTTCTTGTACTTGAATTGCTTCAGAAGGATTCTCATTCTGGCATATGGTTTCATCTGGCTGCATTTTCTCTGCATCATCATCTGAGCCAAGTGCCTTGCGCAGATCTTGCAACAAATTGCGCCTAAAATTTTTGCCACTCAATCTTGACCTAGGAGGGTCAGATTCTGCTCTTCTCAAACTGAATTTTACTTTTTCTGTCCATCCCTTTTTCCGAGTTGGAACCTGTTTTTCTCGACCATCTTGCCTTTGTTCTTCAGCCTTCTGGGCAACTCTCCACTTTTCTTCCCAGTAGCTATCAGGTACCAAACTCAGGGGAGTTTTCGGAGACAGAGATTCAGATGGAAGGGTCACAGATCTACTATACTTCGATTTACTTTGGTAATGGAACCCGATATACAAAAGTGACGAGGTTGAAATATCAACACTTAGAGCAAGAGCCTGCAAGGATCTGGCCTTCTCTAGTAGTTTTTGGATATTAATGTCTTCAGGGAAGTTTAATAATCTCTGGAGACACCTTGTAGGGTTTTCAGTTGCAAGCAGTGAAGATCTTAAATGCAATAACATTGCCACTGCCATAGCTGAGATAAATGCTCCACGGGGTGAACTTAAGATTCTGAACTCACAGTCATCAGAACCTTTTCCATTGCTGTTATTCTCGGATGCAAATATCTCATCCCAGATGATCAAAAGGTTGCCAAGTGAAAACTCCCGACCAAATAAAACTCGCAACCATCGAAGAGAAAAGTACTGGGGTTCAACTCCAAGATCAAAAAGATGGCTATGAAGAGATGAATCTACCTGAGACAACAAATAATACAATGCCGTAGAAGCTTCAATCACAGGAGGAAGGCCACTATGGGACCCGGATATAGGTGAGGAAGAGAAGAAATCAGCCATTGCAACTGAACCATGAGCCCCGTTCATTAAAGCCTCAAACATACAGTATGCATCATGTTCCATGAATTTCTCAGATAAAACAATGCCCAGTTCACCTTCAGCTCCATAAGCATCACTTAGTAATACAATGGTCTGTATCTCAGGATCAAGTTCATCAAGACTATTGACTTTAATGGATTTTCCATGGGAATCAAATCCATCACTCATCAATTCTCGAGACTTTCTAAATTCAAAGCTGTAAGAAAGATCATTCTCTTGACCTAAAAGGTCATCAAATCTATCTGTAAAGTGATCTTCATAAAGCTTCCGAACTTCTGAGAGGCGCTCCAAATCAGATTGCAGTACATAAAGCAGAGGAGCAAGTAACTCATGCATTCCTATAAAATAAGTGAATGAAAGAAATTAACCAGTCAATATTTTCATAGCAAATAAAACTAAAGTAAAACGAGTTATCCAAAAGCAAAGAAACCATATTGATGGAATTTGCATCTTCACAGGTAGGTATTAGGTTTCTCAACAATTTATAGCCTGTTCGTTTTGGATTAGGATAGACTTGATTTTGAAGAGACTAGTTTTAAAAGAATTGATTTGTGTTTGGAAATATGTTCATAGACAAATCTGTTATCAAATTCTTTACAGATTTTGGGGGCAGCAGGCAATGTAAAAGCAATTAAGCACTCGCTGACAGTAAAGAATTTATGAAACAAAAGTTATAAACTAAACCCCACTGGCAATAGCCCAGAGGTCTTTAAGTATTATTTTTAGTGTTTAAACATGATGTAGATAGCCGTTAAAACATCTCATCACATTCTTTTGGCTAGTGTAGTAAAACTCATTTTGATGGCTCTACTATCAATTATGCAAGGTTGGAAATTGGAAGGAAAAAATTTGACAAGCATCATAGCATATATAAAGCATATATAAAATAAAGGAATATTAGCTAGAAAAATTTATTTGGAGTTAGAAGAAAAATACAGCACATGAAAATTAGAAGCATATTAAAAATGACTGATGAATTGTTAGACACCATTGCTTCATTGCCTGGCCCAGATAATTTTACCTTGTCTATATCCATATTCTGGATGCCTGAGACACCACAGCAACAAAATTCGTCTCAACATGCTTTGGCATCCTGGTGCTTGAAAATAACTGCCATGTTCTGGGTATAGTCGTGATAAATCCTGATCAACCATTCTCTCCAGCTCTGCATTACGGAAAAAGCGACTCCATGTACTATCTGCATATAAAGGCCAATTAACATATCAGATTCGATTGTATATATTATACTGAAAAGTGAGAGATGAGTAACCATTAGCTTTTTACACGACAGAATTCCATGAACACCTCGACACAATATAGGACAATTTTCTTCTTTTAAATCTTTTATTGCCATTTACCATAACCAGTTACTGATTGCCACTACGCACTAATTCTCATCTTAATCTTTACACGAATTGAATTTGCATAAAATAAGCACACGACATGGATATACTCCACCATAACAACATAATCATTCATTTACTTATCCTTAAAAAAAATAGACTGAATATAGAATACATTATGAGGCTCTGGTTTAGCCAGCTGAGAAAAGGATCAATAAAGTGTACATTGGCAGCAAAGATATCAAACATGCTGGAAACTAGACTGACTGAATCATGGATCTGTAATTAGGTTAAAGATTTAACTCCAAGTAAGGTGCTGAAATACAGTACAAAAAACTTAGATTTACCTGGATTTAGTGAAAGTGGATTGTCAATGTCAAGATTGNGTNAATTACTCNCATTCTTTGGAACATGTGGTTCAACCAGAAGGNGTCTTCTCAAGCTAGCATANCTAACAAGAAAAACACATTATCAAAATGCAAGGCAAACACAGAATTCATCAAACACACAGCAAGAAATCCTCACTACCAGAGAAAGAACAGATTAATCATATAGATTTTCCACGAATGAAATTGTTGATGTAACAATCTACACTCGTGATGAATAGTGAATAGTGTTGCCCTTAACCTAATGAATACAACCCAAAGTCAAAGCGATGAAAAATTCTTTATTTCCACGAATTTATCTCCCCGATAAACACACTTCACACACAAAAAAACATTATCATCAAAATTACACACTGAAAAATAAAACTAAAAACATCAAATGTAGCTGAGGATTTACCTTCTTCTACAATTGGCAGTGACTCGACGAAAATCATCAATTGAAGTCGAAATTGAACACGGCAACACGCCAAGATTTATCCGCCACTGCAGCCCTCTAAGATCCTGGAAGCGCCGATCCTCCGGTGCCGATGGCTTCAAAACGGCGTCGGAGGTGGCTGTAATCGCTGACAACGGATCGGAAAGCGCAGGTGGCATGACCTTGCAGCAAGTCCTAACAATCCCAGATGACAAAAAGCAACGAAAACCCCTAAAGACTCAGACTTTCTAGATAAGAGAAACCAACCTCACCTCACCTCAGATTCAGGAAGTCAAAAGAAAAGCCCAAAGTCAAAAATAGGGAAAACCCAGTTCATTAATAAAGAAAAGCTCTGCAAATTGAATTGGTAGAGTGAAGAAGAAGAAAAATTTAAGCATAAAAAAGAACTGGGGTAGAAGGATTCTGTTCATAGAAACAGAATTACTCACACAGTTGCATTTGTTGTATGAGTGTATTATGGATTGGTCGGTTGGGAGAGAGATAAAGAGAATAATAAGTTTGTTTGTGCAGAGAAAAAAGGTTGGGTTGGAGAAGAAAGGAAAAGAGAAAAAGCAATGGAGAAATTGTGTGATGGTGTGATTGTGCTTGACCTATTGGGATGGAAGGTATGGTGAGTTGTCTTATTCACCAAAATTTCTCCATCATTTTGTGTTGTGTGTTTCTGTTCTCTTCTTTTTCTTTGTCTCAAATAAATTCACAAATTCAGAGAATTTGTAATATACAAATCACATGCCAATCCCAACTTTTTGTCACTTTCTTTTTTTTTCTCTCTCTTCAGCAAAACATTATTATATTTATATTATAAAATGCACCGTCAATTATCTTATAAATCTGTAACTGTTTTTTCTTTTAGATAAAATTTTATTCGTTTCAGTTATTAAGGTAAATTCTATTTGATATTCTAAAATAATGTTATAAATATTGTTCCTAGTTTTTCTTTTCAAATAATGGAACCTTAGTATACTATAGTGTTTAATACTTTAGAAAGATTCTGAATTTTTGGGAGATTACACATTTTTTATTAAAAGAGAATATTTACAAATATAAATATCAAGTGATTGATAGAAGAGTACATATTTTTTTTTAAAATATTATTTTAGTTATAAAACAATTCAGTATCACTTATAATGTCATTTTTACTATTATAATAGATCACAATACAAATTTTATATTAAATTATTTAATGATATAAAAGATTTAAAATATTGATAAATAGATGGAATAGTGTAATTAAATAGGCATATATATATATATATATATATATATATATATATATATATATATATTTTAAATTTGAGATTACTTACTATCTTTCAAACATAATTATTTCATCACAGAAGAAAACAGAAAAATAATTAACAGTGTTACTTTACAGTTGATTTTTTTTAAAAAGACAAATTTAAAATTTGAATATGATATAAAAATAAAATAAATGGGTGCATATTCCTATCTCACCAATATATTTTAAATATATTTTTATAAAGTTTAAAAATAATTAAATATGACACTTTTATGTTATTTTCATTTTCTATAAAGTGATTCAATAATCAATTTCAGCAAACACTTTGACTTTAATCAACTAGTTTTTACAAGTACCTTGTATTGTATTATTATATATGAATCACACCTTGAGTTATTGGAGTTAATCTCCTCCTAACATGTCAAATTTGCACTAAACTAATTAACAATTATATATTCTTAGTCCCTTTTAATTCAATTCTAAGTTATCAATCACTCGATGTTGTTGAGTAGAGTTGGTTAATTGGTTGATATGTCTATATTTTAATGTAGGTAGTTTAGATTTATTTTTATTAAATTAGTTAATTAATAGAAAATAGAACGAGAAATCTTGAGCATTTTATCGTTTCTATTTTAATAATTGATATTAGATTTTTGTATATAAAATTTGAAAATATAAATAAAATTAAAAATGGAAGATTATCAATGTGTTGTAATATGTTGGAAATTGAAAGAAGTGTGGTGGAGGCATATTCTTTTTTGTGCTTTCCTTCTTCTCATTATTGCACTTGGATTTTTGATAGTGAGTATAAAAATATTAAGAATTAAATTAAAATGAACTTTTTCTCAATAGAAAATGAGTATAAAAATTAAAAAAAATGAATTATTTAAGTTTCATTTATCTTATAATTTTCTTTTTACAAAAATCTTAACGAATGACTAAATAATTAAAGATGAGAGTTAAAATTAGGTAATTTGGAATTTGAGAAGTAAAACGTTTTTCACACGTTTTTATAGAGTAGACGTAAGTGAATAGAATTTGAAGGAGAGAGAGAGGATAAAGTGAAAGTCATGCATAGCCATTAAATATATGTATAGCAATTTGCATTGCATTGATGATGATGATGATGACTGTATTGGCAGAATGATTAGCTTGGTTGACGTGGTGCATACGTGTTATTCTTTTCACGATCATTTTGTGTTACAGAATTTGATTTGGTAAAAGCAAGGAAGCAGAGAAGAACATCCCAGGAACCAAATAAACAATTTCCATTATTATTTCGTACAATAGAATTCAACCAAATCTACATCTTCATCACCATTCATATCCTATCTCATTTATTTATTTATTTTATTATTTTTTAATTTTTTTAACTTTTTAAGAAAATGGCTGTTACGATTGAACTTGTCTAGGTCAGTCGTCTTTAATTCTCTTTTAAAATTTTACACACACACACATATATATATATATATATATATATATATATATATATATATATATATATATATATATATATATATATATATATATATATGGGGTTTGTTAACACGTGTACGCCTGTTTTTCAGTTGGTACGTTTTAACAATGTGTACTGGATTATAGTAGACAAAAATACCCTCATTTATCATGGATTCTAAGTTTTAAGNAAAAAAAACGAAACACCCAAACCCTTACTCACCTCCCTCATTCCTCTCAACCCTTTTTAGTTTTGGGGGTTTCTTTTTTTTTAGTTTTGAGAATGAAAATTATTTAAATATCCTTAACCTTAAAACTTGAATCCATGATAAATGAGGGTACTTTTGTCTACTATAATCCGGTACACATTGTTAAAAAGTACCAACTGAAAAACAGGCGTACGTGTATTAACAAACCCCATATATATATATATATATATATATATATATATATATATATATATATATATATATAAAAGTCTGTTACAATTAAACACATTAATTAATCATATATAATATATTTTTAAATAATCAAATCTAATAATTAATATATTTGTAGGGCATAAAAGAATCTAATTACGATATATTTCATATAATATAATACAATGGCTTTGATCTTTCTTATGTTAATTTTCTTATCTCTTGACAAATATTATAGACTGATTTTCTGACAATTAAAAGTTTAACAAAATGAAATTGTTGCTGCATACATCAAGATTATGTACATCACCATTACACGAGGCTAAGGGTTGTTTGGGATTTATTATTCATTAGATAACATTATAATATGCAAAGGTTTAGATTAGCTGATGTTGTTTTTTTCATGGATTTATTTGTTTTTTTCTAAGATTTATAATTGTTGGATGCTGTAACTGACAGTGAGTGCATGGATAATAATATGTTCTGTAAGTAACTAATAGTAATTAATATGACGAACATTACATGTGTTTTGATTTAATTATAAATTTTCATAGTTGATAACTTGTTTCTTTCAGACTAAAATTTTATAAACCAGTAGTTGGTGAGGTTCTTGAAAATTTACCTACATTATAATAAAAAGATGAAAGCACACTCGTAAGGTTACTTTGTATTATGTCTTAAGTCATATTGAAAGCATTTAGACTAATATTTCATATTACTTTCAGCACATGTATCATTCTTCTTTAATTGAGAATGAATGATCATTAAAGTGTCAATATAATTCTCAAGACTTTCTACATTCATATCAATAACATTTTGATACAATAATCATTAAGAATTCTCATTAAAACTCTTATTAATCTCAATTCCATACCACAATATATTCGAAACCATGCCACTGAACAATAAATAAACCACCATACAATTCAATAGATACCTTTACACAATCTTCAAAGCGCCTAACATAGTCCAAAGTTACGAGAAAGCAAAAGAAAGAAAGACTCAAAACATTTTATGAATTGGTCACTCAGCGCCCATAGTCGCTCAACGCTCACACTCGCTCATCCACTGCTAGAACAAACTTCTCCCCCAAATTAATTCGCTTAACCCCCAAGTTCGCTCTGCGAATACAAAAATAGTCATTTTGCTCGTTTAATGACTACATTTGTTCAACTAGATATAGTTTTACTGGCTCAACGGCTACACTCACTCAGCAAGAGTGAAAAATTCTACAACATAATAATTCTAATAAATTTGCACCATTTAACTCCACATGACCTACTTTATGCACTTTCACCAACTTCTAACACTCTAATATTGAATTCTGAACTAAAATTGACCTAACCAAAAGTAAATAAACCAACCTAAACTCATTTTGAACTATTTTACCACAAGATTCTAATCTAAAATTAACCAAAACCTCATTTTAGAGACCAAAATTAAACTCCACAAGTTATAGCTCATATTTGAGTACCTCAAGAGTTTGAACAAGTCCCAAATGACTTAAGGATAGACCCTGACTAGTTCAAATTGCCTCGGGATATCCAAATCAAAATCTCGCCACTCAAGACCCCGATTTACACTTAAAATTATCCAAAAACACCACCAACCTACTACTGCTACCACCTCTTTCTAGCTCATATTTCAACTGATTCATAACTTTAACAAGTCTCAAATCACATCCAAACAGACTCTAAAACTTAATTTCCTCTTTTTAACCCTTAATTCAAAAACCCAAATACCAAAACCGCTTATTTTTGACCAAAAACACTTGCAACTCAACCTAGTTCAATTCTCCTTCACATTTAACCAAATTCAACACCACCATTCATCATACAATCTAACTTTAACATAGAATCATTCAATATCAACATTCATCATGTGATCAAACACATACTTAGATAACAACAATTCACAGTAACTAACATTTTAACCATAAACATTCAATATTTACAAACTACACACCTTAATCATACATACTTTATAATTCAACATAAAACAAGAACTAATTTCCTTTACCTCAAAAAGAACTGTCATAGATTAACACCTCTGACCAAACCTTGCTTAGAACTCAAGAAATCTTAAGAACACCTATAAAACACAAAAAAACGTGATAAAAAAGAGTCTTTAAAACCTATTATCAACAGAGAACTAAAAAAAAACCAAAAGATACGTGCAACAATCTCAACCTATAAACGCATAAAATGTATTTTCACTATTAGTTAATCAAGAGAAGAAAAGAAAGAAAATTTTAACTTACAATATATGTCCTTAATTATTTATACATTAAATAAAAAAATAGATAAAAGATAAATAATTTCACTTTATCTTAATGTAAATAAGTCCTTATTTTCTTTCTATATAATGTTTAAAGTTTCTCACTCTTTTAAATATTCTCAGATCAATTAGATAGAAGTAAAAAATCTTAAATGAAAACACATATTATAAGAATCACCTTATTTCTTATTCTAGATTCTCTATTAACTCGCTAATTAATATAAGCGTGATTAAGATCGGACAGATTTCTAATAAGTTTAATTTTGCAAATGTGCTTAATTTTCCCATTGTGAAAATACATTTATTATAAGCTCATTTTCTCTGATGTGTTTAATTTTATTGAGAAGAGACAACCCAGACTCACGGTTTTGTTTTAAGATTTTCCATGCATTACTGTTCTTTTACAGAGGTCAATGATGTCATTTTATATTTGTAAATTACTTATATATAAAATAATAATAAAAGTATTAATTATTAAATAGGATTGGTGATATACCAAGAAGAATCACTGATGCTCTGATTCTTGAAGTGAGTTTAGGATTTAAGATTTTCTCTTAGTTAAGAATACTTAAGAAATATTTTGGGTATAAGAACCTTTTAGAGATATAAAAATATGGAGAATATCAAATATATTAAAGTTAAAAAACTTAATATGTAATATCTTTCCATTTTATTTTTTTTTAAGAAATTCCACGTTACTTTACCTTGTTTTAGAAATGAGTTAAAATAAATTCATGATAATTTTAATTAGAATATAATCTGATAAGAGATTATCATATATTTTAATTTGTTAAATTAAAAAAATTTATACTGTGTAAAATTAAAACTTTATCTACAGTAAAGATAAGAATAATTAAATTATAAAAACTTAGTGAAAACATATGCGTTTAATTTTTTTTTATGATTATAAAAAATAATAAAAATTTATTATTATTATTTTGTTATTTTTTACAATTATAAAATTAAATATAAATATTTTTATAGTTTATTATAAATATTTTTTTGTTTATTTTATAGATAATTTTGTAATTAAAAAGTAGTTAAATTAAGAAAAGATCAAATAAAGAAAATAAATTTAAAAAATTTCACTTAATAAAATTGATAAAATAATTATTTTAATTTTTTATTATTTTGATCATACATAATTTTAATTATATTTAACAAAATTAATGTTGATTTAAAGAATAAAATTGGAAGATAGATGTGATAAAAGAAAAAAATATTTTATGTACAGATATAAATTAAAAAGTAAATAACAACTTCAAATTAAGGTAAACTAAATAGGTATAAAAATCCAAAATAGCCGTATTACATGTGATGAAAAAACACTACAAAATGGGTGGCTCTATAATGTCGATAATTCATTATTATTTTTTGTTTTTTCCTTAAATGAGAAAAGAAAAATCTAATAAAATGGAAAAAAAAATATTATGCATGAAAAAGAAGAGAAGAAAAAAAAAATAAAAAATATTTTGACAGAAGGGATCTGAAATAGTGAATGGCCTTATCATGCAGATAAGGACATTGTGTGGCCCTTTCTGTGTCATTCTCTTCTTTTCCAAAACTATTATTAATTAATTTCTCTTTTTGTTTGTACTCATTTTTTCTGTTAATATTTTAGTAATAAATTTTCAGATTAATACAACAAAAGTGTGGTCGGAATGCAAAGCTTGCAATTATAATGCTACCCCACAGGAGTTGTTCATATGAAACCAAGAAAAAGTGCACAGTAATATATTTAGACAACATTTTTTACAGGTAAATAATATTTAAATATTATAAAAAATATTATTTAAGTATTATTATCCTTATTTTCTTCACAATTAACTTTTTTTCATAGTTTTTAGGAAACAATTCTTCTTTATAAAAAAAATACTCAAACTTTAAAAAACCTAAATTAATTTAAGGAAATTTAAATAGTATTTTATTTTTCAAATTTAAATTTGATCTTTTTAGTTACTTGCTTTGAAAATCAGATTTTGTTTTAATCCCAAAAAAAATTAAAAACTGTTGAAATCTGAAATTTTCCAATCCATATATAATTAAATATTTTTCTATTAAACTTCTATTACTACATGATTGTTTGGTTAAAAATGTTTTCATCTAATCAGTCAACATTTATAAAGAAAGAAGATTTATCCAATCTCAAAAATTCATTGTCATGGTTAAGAGTTGATCAATCGGTTATTGTATTGTTAAGACCACATATCTAACATGTTTAAATAAGTAAAAGTACGTAGAATACATCTATAAATTTTTTAACTGTAATTAGATTAATCTTAATTAAAAGTTCATTTTAAAACATATAAATACATAAACTTTAAGATTTTATTGTGATAATCGATAAATCCATTATATTCTCGACCATATAAAAAAACTTCCTAAATAATTAAGACACTTTAAACACTTTAAAAATTGAAAATTATCTTATAATAAAAAAATGATTTGTTAAGTTTTATATAAAAACTATCTTATTTCTATTGGTATCATATTGAAATAAAATAATATGTATGTCAGAATCGAAAGAATTTTTGTAATATTACCTCAATTGACATCCATAAAACATTATAGTCTGGTAGAAAAGCAGAGTTAATATTTTAATTTATGAAACAATATAATATTACTCTAGTATTTGGTTTGACTATAAATGTTGAACACTAGGTAAAACGATGACCATAAAAAAATATGTGGTTGTCTAAGCACCTAGACAATAAAGAAATCAATCTTTATAATTGCAACTAATGGTCGGAAAGTTTGGTTATCATTTTGGCATAAATTAGAAGTAAATTATTGAAATTTAGAGGGTTAGTTGCATTGATCTTAGGGATAATATTAAATTAGCATGCTGCATTTATAAGTCGGTGCTTCCATCCCAAAAATAATACCTTATGCTTTGGTTTGTTGTAAATAATTCAGTTGCCCATTTCTATATGTCTTCTTCCCTAATGCACTTTTTTTATTATTCTTATGAGTGTTTTAGTTGTCTTCAGCCACTCATGATAATGACATATATACCACCTCACAACTAAACAAATCTTAAATTCTTCTTGCATGATTGAATCAAATATTTGTTGTTACCATCATTAGAAAAACTAATTTTTAAAACTAAAAATTACCCAAAAGTGAACAATAATTTTTCAAAAATGATAATTTTTTCAAAATTATGAAACTTATATTGTATTTTTATCATATTTAATAATTTTAGACATTGTCCGTTTCAGAGAGTGTAATGTTCTCTAATTGAAGTTTAAGAAGAATTAATTGTTATTTATAACAGATGATTATTGACTTTTCATCAAGTGAATTTTGTTAAAGTCAATTATTATATACATCTGTTTAGAAAATGTGTGAATTTGTATGAGTTTTTAGGGCTTATTTATGTGTCTATAAAAAAAATACTCATTTATGTGATGTGCAAGTTTTTAAAATATAAAATGAAAATTTAGAATATCAAAATTATAATAATAGTAACTGGCTAAAAATAATCTAAGAAATGAAATAAAGAAAAACGGGAAAATATGTGAAGGAGGAAACTCCTAAAAACATTCTCCAATATATATTTGTATAAGAGACTTGAAATTAATTCAGACCAAGTTAAATAAATACTAAGACTTTTAAGTATATAAATTATGAAGTCGACCATATAAAAGTATATATAATTATTTTTAATACGTACTAAATAGTAATGTATAATAATTCTAATTGTAGTTAAATATGCATATTAACCTTTAGAAAGGATGAACATAGTATATAACAACTCTGCATACTTCAAAAGGTTGAGAAAAAAGCTTTAAGAAAAGATAATAAATATTCAAATTTTGATTGAATGTAATGCATGGAAATGTTTAACATAAAAAAAATATATAAGATATTTTTGTTTTGTTTGTCTAATTGCAATTATCTTATAAAATCAATTATAAATTGTCATAACAAATATTTTAGATATTTTGATTAAAAATTTAAGAGAAGTTTCATTGTAATTGAGTTTCATGAATCATATGAAGATAAAACTCTATACAATATACTATTATTTCATTTAAACATTCCTATTAAGGTATACTAGTCCTAGTCTCTTAGTAACTAGTTCTAAATTCATATATTAAATTGTTAATCCCTTAGTCAATTTAACATATAATTTGCATTAAGTCAAATGCTAAGAATGATCAAGGTATTGAATTTATCTCTATATCCAAAATCACTTAGATGCTCTATCTATGTCCATGTTCAAAGTTACTCTGCAGTAAGCAGAAACATTCAAATAACATTATATTTCCATACAATGATAGTAAATCCAAGTATATGAACGAACAACAATATATTGCATAGGAATTTTACATCATATTGAATTCATTGCATCAAATTCCAACGAAAGAAAAATCTAGCTATTTCTAGTTATCTAAAATGTAAAAATTTGGTGAAGAGTTTTCCTGAAATTTTTTCGTGGCTTTCAGACCAGAACTCATTTTGTTTTTTGTCTTTCTCGACTTGATAACCATTCCAGAATTATATAATTCGCTGAGTGTCCAAGTATGCATGCGCTGAACGAAAATTCAATTGTTCATCTGATAATTGATCCCATTCGCTGAGTGAGTTGCTATGCTCGTTAATTGAGTGATCTTCCTTTTAGTTGAGCGTATCATGAGTGGCTTAGCAAGAAAATACTGATAAATCTTCAATGGTGTATAAAGTTTTTATACAATGAACTAAACAAACTTTTCTAATAACTATTATATTTTTTTTACGAGGAAAACACATAATTTATAAATAATTACAACTTTAAAAATATTAATAAATATGTAAACAAGTATTTTTCACACTTATCTTATCAAGGACATAATCACACACTATTGTCTCCTACTAATTCATTGCCTTATCTAAAATAAAGATAATTGTTGATAAATTATAATGATTCATTATTTGTTTCAGTGCATAAATTGATTTAACAATGATAACGGATAAAATCAGCATTATTTGTTGACATTTTTAAGTTGAATAAAATAAAACTATTTTAAACAATACTATATACATACTTACTATATTTTATATATGCATATACTAAACAATAATTTAAAAAGTTGGATATATTAAAAATTTAAAGCTTTATTACATTTTAAAAAAAATACTATGATGTTAA
This sequence comes from Vigna radiata var. radiata, assembly GCF_000741045.1. NCBI lineage: Eukaryota > Viridiplantae > Streptophyta > Magnoliopsida > Fabales > Fabaceae > Vigna > Vigna radiata. The sequence continues at coordinate 3,378,040 of NC_028355.1, forward strand.
AGATAAATTTAGAACTATGTTAAACATGTTATTCATGGTAGTAGTTTGGTTTAATGTTAGAAATATTTTGATTTGTTAGTGAATCTTTAATTTGTTTTATTCTTTATATTATTATTTTTACTTAATTGAATTTTAATTTTTGTTAAATAAGATCTATGTGTTTTTTTTTTGTTAAATCGAGGTTAATATATGTATTTAGAAGGTGATCACTGGTTAATCTAATAAAAGACATAGTAATTTAGTCTTTAAAGTATATGAGTTAATATAGTCTTTATATTTTCTTGTTAACTTAATAAAGTCTTTATATTTAAAAAAAAAATAGAGATCATTGTCCCTTTGGTTAAATAACATTAATATTGTTACAAGGTGACTACATGTACTTCTTTAACATATTTTTTCGATAGACATAATTTCATCAAAATCACTTCTTTCATATCAAAAACCGTCACCTTTAGATTAAATATCATAGATTCAATATCTTCATTTTTATCTAATGCATATTTAGAGATGTGCTCATAAACCCAATTCTGGGTTTTCAATTTGTTTCCAAGGAAAAAGGAATACATTGTCTTAAGTTTAGAGAGACAACAACCTTAATCAAGACTGCATTATTATATTTGACAACAATTGAGAATAAATTGAATACAAAATAATATAAAATAAAATTTTTAAAAAATTTAATATAATAACCAAATTATTAATTAAATGGAAATGTATTTTTATTATTTTATATAACTTAATGATATAAAAAAAAGTTAAAAAAAAGTAACAAAACAAAACAGGTTTTTTGAGATTTGATTATTATATTATATTAAAGAAAATCATTGATTAACTACTGGTGTAAAATAAGGCTTCAATATCTCCCATTTAGATGTTGGAATACGAAAAATCTAATGTAAAAAAATATCAGTGACATTTTTGTAAATAAATATTCAATTTCGACATCATAATTTATACTTTCCGATGTCATATGCTCATTAGATGTCAAAATTATCAATTTTCGTCATCATATTGGATAAACTTTATGAAAATGTTTGGCGGGAAGGTAAAAATGTATGAACGTATTACATCGAATGCTCTAGTTTCAGACGTCAAAGAGCTATAAGACGTCAAAATATCACTTTTCAGACGTTAAATGTTAGTGAATTCATTAAAAATTTGGGTAAAAGGGTGAAAAATTATTCATTTTATCTTTCGACTACTAGCACGTCTAATCTTTCTTTTGTTAAATGCATGTTGATTTACTGTTTTAGGTATGATTTTCTTTCGTTTTGACCGATTGATTTCGTACACAGATGCTCTTTAGAGCATAGGCGTGTTCTCCTTTCTCCTTCACGACGACATTATTCCAACAGTGAACCCATGTTCAAGAAGGTTAGTTTCATTTTGGTTTTTTGATGAACTTTCGTTTTCGTTTTTTATAGGTTAAAAATTGGTTGAACTTGTTGGTATTGTTGATATCGATATTGTTAAACTTGTTTGTTGTTCATACACCGTATACATCCAAACTTAAGGTAAAATTGAGAATATATTCAAAATAACTCCAAATGACCTATAAAAATTTTCAAAGCACAAAAAAAATATCAGAAGCCCCCCAAAAAACAAATAGATCAAAATTCAAAGTCTAAATATATGAAATATTCTTGCAAAGTTTGAAAAACACAAAATAAATTGATAAAAAAAAAATAAAACAGCCTTTTATTTCAATAAAAAATAATAACTATAATTATTAAAACTAAAAATCACAAGTAATTACTTATTATAATTCTATTCACTCTACTAGTGTAACATTACTACTAACATACATAATAAATAAAGAGAAATGGGCCAAACCGTAAAAAAGCCCAATCACCCCTTTAACCCAAAACGCACGTTTTGCATCAGAGTAAAAACGCATCAGAGTAAAACCAAGCCTTCAACCAGAAGGTTCTTCATCTGTCAGATGGTTGGTGAGCAACAGAGCTTCGGGTAGAGTGAGGTCTTCAAGGAGAACGGGAGTGGAGCAAAGTGAAGGCCTTCCTGGGNGGATCTGCAACAGATCAAGCAGTTCACCTCTCACAGATGAAGCACCGAGTAAGAAAGGAAGGAGAAGATCGAAAGAAGAAAAAGATCGAGAGAAAAAGGTAAGTGCAAGAACTCAGTCTCGTATATTCATGTATGTATAATATGGTGTGTGTCTCTTGAAATAAAATGTACAAGGGAACTCTATTTATAGAGTTCTGAAAAGGGAAAAGAAAGCTAACACAAAAGAGGGTGTGGTTACTGTGTGAAAACGGTAACCCCCCAAACAAACAAACAGAATAATAATAACAAACAGAATAATAATCCTAATAGCCCCCCCTCAAGCTGGATGGTGTATGGTCACCAATCCAAGCTTGCTAACAATAGATTTGAACCGAACACGATGAGGGCACTTTGTAAAAATGTCCGCTAGTTGTTCCTCTGAGCTAATAGGGAGAAGATGTAGAAGGTTAGCCTGTATCTTCTCGCGAACAACGTGACAATCAAGCTCTATGTGCTTGGTCCGTTCATGAAAGCTCTGATTATGAGCTATATGCCTGGCTGACTTGTTATCACAGTACAGAGCTGGAACTCCAGCTTCTTGAACCTTTAAATCGTCTAGGAGATAGTGAATCCACTGAATCTCGCAGGTAGTGGCCGCAAGAGCTCTATACTCTGCTTCAGTGGAAGACCTTGAGACTGTGCTTTGCTTCTTTGTTTTCCATGAAATTAGTGATGACCCAAGGAAGATGCAAAAACCTGTGGTAGATCTCCTAGTATTAGGACAAGTTGCCCAATCCGAATCACTGAAGGCCTTTAAGTGTATGGGTGAGTCCGCTGGGAAGAACAGTCCTTCGGAGGGTTTAGATTTAATGTACCTAAGCACATGTTGAATAGCCCGAAAGTGATAGTCAGTTGGAGATTGTACAAATTGACTCAACAAATTAATAGAAAAACATAAGTCAGGTCTAGTGTTTGTGAGATAAAGCAACTTCCCTATCAATCTCCGATATGAGGTGGGATTCTTCAAATAATTGTCATCCCTGTATAAAGAGCTGGTATCACTTAGAAATGGGGTTGAACAAGGTTTGCAGCCCAACATTCCTGTTTCCTCAAGAGTATCTAAAGCATATTTTCTTTGGGACAAATGAATTCCTTTCTTGGATCTTGCTACCTCCAATCCTAGGAAATATTTGAGTTCTCCTAGATCTTTGACCTGAAACTTGTTGTGCAAAAGACCCTTTACACTGTTAATTTCTGTCATGGAATTCCCTGCTAATATGATGTCATCAACATAGACAAGAATGGCTGTGAATCCAGTAGGTGTTCTCTTGGTGAAGAGGGAATGGTCACTCTTTGATTGTGTGTAGTTGACAGAAGTGAGGAAGGTGGATAACTTCTCAAACCATTGCCTACTAGCTTGCTTTAGGCCATATAGGGACTTGGTAAGTTTGCATACTTGGCCTTTCTTATTGCTATTAAGACCTGGGGGTAGTTCCATGTAGACTTCTTCATTTAAGTCTCCATGCAAGAAAGCATTGTTCACATCTAACTGTTGCAGAAACCAATTTTGAGAGGCTGCCACTGCAATGAGCAGCCTAACCGTAGTCAACTTTGCAACAGGAGAAAATGTATCTAAATAATCTATTCCTTCTTGTTGAGTGTACCCCTTTGCTACTAGGCGAGCTTTATGCCTCTCTATAGTCCCATCAGCTTTATATTTAGTCTTATATACCCATCTGCAACCAATAGCTGTCTTCCCTTGCGGAAGTTGTGTCAAAAACCAGGTGTTGTTGTCCTGCAAAGCTTTTATTTCTTTCTGCATTGCCTCTGCCCATACACCAATGTCTTTGGCTTCATTATAGGAGCGAGGCTCACTGTTAGCAGTGATTGCCATAGTGTACCTCAGATGCTTTTCTGTCAAAGAATTACAGGACAAGAGATCAGAGATGGGATAAGGGGTTTTAAGGCTGTTTTTAATAGATATGGATTGATTCACCTGGTGAACATAATCACTCAAGTATGCTGGAGTTTTTCTGGCTCTATCAGACCTCCTGTGTCCATTATCCCTTTCGCTGTTATCAGGTTCACCATCAGTGCTGTTGTTTTCTATTACATTGTGATGTATCCCTTGTTCAGTAATCCTTTCATCATCATTGCAGGCAGAACTTCCTGCAGGACTATTGAGGGAGGCAGTTATGTCTTCTCCTTCACTGTCAAACTCTGTGTTGCTTTGCTGATTTTTCCAAGGAAAAATATTCTCATAAAAGACTACATTTCGACTTATGAACAACTCTCTAGTATTGATGTCTAGGACTATATAACCTTTGACACCATGTTTGTACCCTAGGAAAATTCCTTTCCTAGCTCTTGGATCAAGCTTATTCCTGCCAGCTTCAAGAGTTGAAGCAAAACAGAGACATCCAAAGGTTTTTAAATCTAAATAGGTGGGAGGAACATTATAGATTCTGCTGTGAGGTGTTTCATTGTTAATAGTTGGAGTAGGTAGCCTGTTTATAAGGTAAACAACATGACTAACAGCATAGGACCAATAGGCTTTTGGTATGTTTGACTGGAACATGAGCCCACGTGTCACATTGAGAATGTGTTGGTGCTTGCGCTCAACAACTGAATTTTGTTCAGGGGTTTCAACACAACTAGTTTGATGATTAATACCATACAAATCAAATAGGCTAGTACAGTTGAATTCTGGTCCATTATCAGACCTAACAGCCCTAATCTCTTTACCAAATTGATTTTTAATTTTAACAATAAAGTTTTCCAACAGACCTCTTGTTTGACCTTTGTTGTTCATTAAAAAAATCCAAGTATGTCTACTATAGTCATCAACAATAGTAAGAAAATATTTATGGCCATGTATGGAAGAAACAAAAAAAGGGCCCCATATGTCACAATGAATAAGATCAAAACATGTAGCAGACAAGGAATTACTTATAGGAAAAGACAGTTTGTGCTGCTTAGCATAGTGGCAAACATCACAAATGGTATTAGCATTCATTTGAACATAAGGAAAAAATTCACAAATCTGTTTTACAACCTTCTGTCCAGGATGGCCTAGTCTATAGTGCCATATATTTACATCAACTTGTTTAAAAGAAAAAACAGAGTTCGAAACAAAATCCTGATCATGAGTGGGAAAAGCTTGTAAGTAGTATAAGCCTTTGTGAGGATTAGCATACCCAATCATCTTCAATGTAGTGTTCTCCCTTATCTGACAAAACTCAGAGGAAAAGATTAGACTGCAGTTCAAGTCTCTTGTAAGACTTTGAACAGAAATTAAGTTGAAAGAGAAAATAGGTATATACAATACATTAAAGATTACAAAATCTTTAGAAAGTTGGACAGTTCCTGCATGTTCAGCTGTAACAATTGAATTATTTGGCAATTTAACAGTGATGGGTTTAATTTTATAAAAAGTAACATAATTTTTCTTTTCATGGGTCACATGGTCAGTGGCCCCAGTGTCAATAATCCAAGAGGATATACCTGGCTTGTCCTCCTTATCATTTCTCTGCATCTGATTGATGTTGTGTATGGGGTCATCGACCTTCTCAATCATCTTGAGAAGTTTTTCAACTTGCTCAGGTGTGAACTTGTTTAAAGTAGTGTTGATGGTTCCCTGGTGGGTAGTTTTCAGTCTAGTATTGTTTTGGCAGACATTAGTGGAACTCCATCCACTTCTCTTCTCTTGAGTGCCATCATTCTTCTTGTACCAGGGGGGAAAGCCGTGCTTGGAGTAGCACTCATCAACTGTGTGATTCATTTTATTGCAATAGGAACACTGTTTTCCATGATTGGGATTTCTCCCTCTCCCTCTTCCCTGATTATGTGGTCCAGTAGCTCTTCCCTGACCTCTCCAGGTCTGTTCTGTTCTCCAATTACTGTTTCTGTCTGCAATGTTGGCTAAAATTCTGGTGGTCTCACCAGAATTATTCTGGACAACAGTGCCAACATCAGACTTTTCTTGCCTCTCTTGTTGCATAATGAGAGAGAATACTCGATTAATATTGGGCAGGGGCTCCATCAATAGGATCTGGGTTCGAACAGTGTTATAGGTCTCATTTAACCCTTTCAAAAAACATATAACATGCTCTATTTCTCTGTATTTTAGAGAAATTTTTGAGAGCTGACAGCTGCAAGGAGTCTTGCATGTGCAGTTGGGTATTGGTCTCAAAGATTCCAATTCTTCCCATAGGATCTTTAAATCAGTAAAAAACTGACTGACACTTCTCTCCCCTTGCTTGATTGAATGAATGTCTTGAAGAAGATCAGAGATTTTAAAGTAGTCACCTTTAGAGAATCTTTCCTTCAATTCATCCCATAATTCTTTGGCCTCTTCAACATATATCACACTTTCTGCAATCTGTTGAGAAAGTGTTTTTGTAATCCATGAGAGTACCATTACATTGCATCTTTCCCATGCATCAAACATAGGGTCTTTGCTGTTCTGGGGTTTTTTGATAGACCCATCAATAAATTTGATTTTGTTCTTTGAGAGAAGAGCTCTTCTCATGCAGCGGCTCCAAGTAGTGTAATTAGAATCAGTTAAGACCTGGGAAATGAGGGTTAGTCCTGGATTCTCTCCAGGGTGTAAGTAAAAAGGACTTGCTGGGTTATTGGATTGATCTTTGTCATCCATGATAGTAGAAAATCAAGAAAGAATCCAAGAAACTAATCAAGAATGATCAAGAACCGAAAACTGGGCAGAAAAAGCAAGGTGGGTATAATTCCTGCTCTTGATACCATAAAGAGAAATGGGCCAAACCGTAAAAAAGCCCAATCACCCCTTTAACCCAAAACGCACGTTTTGCATCAGAGTAAAAACGCATCAGAGTAAAA
>NC_028355.1:3385235-3409340 GCF_000741045.1 Vigna radiata var. radiata
CAAACAAACAAACAGAATAATAATAACAAACAGAATAATAATCCTAATAATAAAGAAAATGACAACTCTTTCTTCACTCTAGAGTGATGGTGCATACAAATCTGTGTTAACTACATTTTCATAGATTTTTAGATTTTTACTTATGATAGCTTTACTTTATAATTTTGATTAATTCATACAAATTTTAAAATGAGTTGTGAATATACAAAATACTAAAATTGGACTACAATTGTTGGCTTTTTGTTTTCAGGTTTGGTAGACTGTAAAAATAAATCATTTATTACAAAAAAAAACAAAAAAAAAACATTTGAAAGTTTATTTTTGAATGACATTTGACATCAGAATTTACAATTTTCTGACCTCAATTAACATTTGAAAATGTCAATTTTTAACATTAATTAATATATTAAAATATTAATTTCCAACGTGAATTAACATATTTTTTTCAACATCAATAACATCTCCCACTATAATATTGATGTTTTAACCAATATTAACGTGGAAAATAATATACGCCAAAACTCTTTTATACTAGTTAACATAAGTGGTACATGCTTATTCTCTAAACTAATTGATTGGAATTTGAATCATGATGATCATGATGAATTATAAATCAAATTTCCAAAATTAATTTCAGAATTTCTTCACTTTATAAACAAATCGATAGATTTTATTCCTAATTTTAAATATGAGACAGAACCCACTTCCACTAAAATTTTGGAACTGTATGAAATGACTTGCAAATAGGTCTACAGAGTTCTTCCTGCACATACATATATGTTCAATATGCACATTTATACTGTAGCTTGGTATTTTAATTTTTTTTCTTCATCTTCTTTCTACATCAACTTGCACTCTTCTTTTTTGCTTTTCAGCATCGTTTCATGTATGTTTGTAGAAAAATACATTTTAAATTATACAAATTTAAAATATATATTTTATTTTATATTCTAAATCTGTATATAGATTATCTATTCTAAAATATAAAATAGAAAAGTAATTTAAAACACAATTTCTATATTTTAAATTGTATAATTTAAAATAAAAGATTTATAACTCAGAATAAAAATTTTGTATTATGAATTATACAATTGATAATATATGTTTTATTTTGGATTCGGAAGGTAAGATTTAAAATACAAAAATTGTATTCTAAATACATGTCTCTAAATTAAACCATCTAAAACTAAAAATAAAAAATTTAACTAAAGAGTAAAGTTGGAATTTTGAAGTTTATAAGCTGGTATAGGTCCAACATCAATTAGAAACATAAGTCCAAAATATGGATCAATTCCTTGATTACTTTCTACACCCCCACATCTTCTGTTATTGACAAAAATGCAATGTTAAACCCTAATTTTTTTGTTTTTGTAAATATTTAAAACCACCTAAGATATGTCACAAAAATAATTTAAACAATTGTTCTCTAGCCTTTCATTATACACCATCTAAAAAAAGTCTGTAACATGTATTTCGAACCTTATTTATATTTTAAAAATATTAAAATATTTTTATCTACCGAATTAATCTCTTAGAAATCAAATTTATATTTTATTGTCAAAATAAATGTTTTATTTTTTCATTTCAAGAGAAAAACATGTCTCTATTATAATTCTATTTTCTTTTAAATGTTTTAAAATAACATATAATTTTCTACTATAATTGTAGGCTTCAGTAATTGAGAAACCTATCTTCAAATAATAACATTTTAAAAAATTAGTGTACAATAATAAAAATACGCTAATAATATTTAATGTGTAATATCTATAATAATAATAATAATTTATGGAAACATATAGAAAATAAATAATTTTTATCACATGTATTTTTTTTATTGTAAATAGTTAATTGAATTAAATTAAAATCAGAAAAATCTAAAGAATAAAATAATGAAATAAATTATATTAATGAGCATAAAATCGAATTATGTATACTGGGATTACAAAGATACATCTTCTTTCTTAATAATTATTAAATATTTTAAAATAACATAATTTTCTACTATACTTCTAGGTTTTAGGAATTGAAAAATCTAACTTAGTAACAATCACGTTTTGAACAGTTAGTGTATACTATTAATAATTATACTAATAGTAAAATTTAAAATTTGAAATAATAATAATTAGTAATACGTCTATTCATTCATTTCTTATGATAATATTTTTTTTATCATAGTTATTAAAATAAAATATGTTATTGAAATTATAAAAAATATGGTTATAAAAAATGATAAAAATAAATTATATTAATTAAGTAAAATTAATAGTAAATTATGTGCATTAAAAAAAGTTATAAAATCTTATAAGAGATTTCTGTGTATTAATAATTATATATAATAGTATATGTAAAACTGATTTCGTTATAAAGGACTAAGTGTTCTATTTTATACAGTTTAGGGTTCTCTCTGTTCAGTCTGTTCAGTAGCAGACACCCTTGCATCCTGGTTGAACACTTTGTAACTGTCGGTAACCCTTCTTTGTTTGATTTTCTCCTTGGTTTTATGGTTTGTCTTTCTATTAGTTTATGTATTTTATTTAGGTTTTACATGCCAAAAAACACTTTTTGAATTCAAAATCTGTGAATTGTACTGTGCCTACGATTTTTGTGTTTGAAGAACCTTTGTCGACATCTCTATCTGTTCTTTGAATTAAATCTGAGAATTTTTAATCGATACAGTGTAATGGATTCGGACACTGATTCACCAAAATCCAAAACTCCCAGAAAGGAGAAGAACAAGAAAAACAAGAAGAAAAAAGATGTCCCCCCTCAACCTGATCGAATTGAGGTTGCGGTGGAGGTTGTCCGCGAGCACCCCAATAAAACAGCTCCTGTTGTTGGTTATTTTCCTTCGGGTTTTGATCCGGTTAAGAATCATGCCAGTGGTTCTGGTCCCTCTGAATTTCAACTTTACAGGCACAGGAACATGTCCAAGAGGATGCAGCTTGTTGTTCGCCCTCCTGGAACTTCGGTGGAATTTGTTGGAACTAGTTTTTCTGGAGAGGCTGCGGCTGGACACCGGACCATGTTCGCGCTCGGACTCCTTGATAAGGAAGCTGGGACCCTGAAGATTGTTCCCATTGCTGGTAATAAGGTAAAATGTGAAGGGGAAGAACAATTTCATTTGCCTTGCTGTCGAATAAGTCAGTGTGTATTTTGTTAATTAGTGGATGCTGTTCAGATATTCAGATTGGAGCCAAAGGTTAAAGGTGTGGACGCTGCTGACAATGAGCCTGCCAGCTCAACATTGGAAGAGATGACTCCACAGCAGAAGTTTGCAGAGACTACTGCTATATTGGGGACAAAGAAGGATATAGAGAAGGTATTTTTTTTTACTCATTTAACCCTTTTTACTAGCTATGCTATTAGCAACTAGTAAATCTGTATTCACAATGAAAAGTTGATATTAATGTGTGGATGTTTACTGATTTGCCATGGTTAGATCCTGTTAGTTTGAGTGTCAATAGATGTAAAAGGGGACTATGTGATTGTTAACATAGTAAGATCTGTTAATTTGTATGCTCTATGTGCTTTGGGTATGTTTTAAAGGGAAGGTGGGAAATTGGTAGGGTAGCAAAGGTGTAATGGATAGATATATATTTATTTTTAAAATTTCACTGCTTACTGCATTTTGGGTACAGGTGTAGACTGTGGTGGAAAGAACAGAAAAACTGGAAATTACTATTTTACCCTATCCGAGAGATAAGAGTTGAAAATACAGGAATCATGTTGGTACTGTGTAGAACAAACATTGCTCACCTTTCTCATAATAAAATTTATTTAGCTATGGTTGTATTAATAGGCAAGAATACAAGTGGTTTGTTTTATCTCACTGAGTGAGGTCAACTACATGAATCATACAACATCATTGGGCTTTGTAAAAATTTAAATTCCCAGAGATATTATTCACCTTGAGATTCCTTTTAATTATTACTTCAAAAGTCATTCTACTCCTTTTCACTTGTCTAAAATTTCTGCGATCTAGCCCCTCATTGGTGCCCTTAGTGGCCTCCTCTAAACATGTCTAAATTGCCTTATCCTGTTTTCTGTCATGTCCTGGATAGGTGTTTCTCGATAGTATCTGTTTGTATATAATCCTTCTATATCATGGACTTTCTTGTTTGATGACGCATCCTTAGCATTCTCATTTTTGCTACTACTATTTTTTTTTTTTCATTCTGGTGTTATTATTTTACTTTCCAACATTATCCGCCATAAAAGATAACTGGTCATTTAGCCATATGATGAAACTTACTTTTTACAGGTATTTTGCAGTTGCAAATAACCCTTAATGCATTTTTCCAATTTAAGCACTCAGCTTGTATTTTGTAATTGTGATCTCAGTACTTAACTTAGAAACTTCGAGTATGCCATCTCTAATTTTTACCTCCGTCTAAATTATTTTCCTCTGATCTCTTCCTAAAATTGCAATGCACGTACTAAGCAAAAATGGTTTGGTTTCAAAGTTTGTCTCCAAAGCTCAAGCTTAGAGTTAACCTCCTCTTTTGCTTCCTCGATCATGACTACATCATCCTCAAAAAGTATGCATTTAAGTGTCTTCAATTTGTTTTTTCTTATTGGTCCATGGACAAATGAGTCTTTGGTTGTCAGCTTTGGGATGTAATATGTGAAGAATGTTTTATATTATTTTTCACAACTATATTTAGCTGACTTTATTGCAATTATTTTTAACTAATCTTGGCATCTGTATCATTTTGCAGGCTAAAAAGAAGCTAGCTCTCAAACAAGATGAAGATCCTAATTCTCAAAGGAATCTGAATTTGAAAATGAAAAATGTTTCTGTAAAAGAAAGCGCTCTTCAAAGTACAGAATCTCATGTTTCTCGCAACATACCACCATATGATACTTCTGCAACTACACCTCAGGAGGCATATGTATTGGACAAAATCATCCTTACAGGAGAATGGAATTATCTTGAAGACATTTATTATAATTTGCATCAGGAAGAAAAAGCGGACTTCAGTTCTTATCCAACATTTGTTCGCAACAGGGTAGAGGGGTTAAGGAAAATTAAGGTATTGATACAAATATAACCCTTTTGCTTAACTTGATCAAATTAGATGGATGGAACATAGTGTATTCAACCTACGCTGTTGTGCTTACAAAAAAAGACAAGGCACTGGCTTAAAACCATAAACATAAAGCTGGTTACACACAAAAAAAATGTTAATAAAATTACATTATATTTCAAACGCATTAAAATAGTAACTTCAGAGTTTTTTGTTATTTATCATCAGACCTCTGGGTTATAGAAAGAAAATGTCCAGCCATACTAGTTATACTCTATAACTGGCTACATTGTAGAACGATGAGCAATGCTTAGACTTATGCTATGTCTATAATTGTAGAATTTATTTTTCATAAACGTTCTAGAAGTCTTTGATGGGTGATTTGTAAGCAGTTAGTTAATATGATTACCCCAATGTTGTTGATGGGTGATTTGTAACCTGAACGTGTTTATAATAAGGCTTGTTTGGATTAACTTGTCAACACTTATAGAAGAAGAAATAGGGAGGTAAAAGGAATTGAACTTCCATAGATCAAAATCAAGTTATGCACTTCAATTTTTTTGAGAAGACAAGAGTCTAAATAGTTTAGGTACATAAGTTTTTGTTAACGTATGAGAGAAGATTCATTTATTTTTACCTTTTTATTTTCTTTTACAAATGTTGATGAGATGTCTGTTATTTCAGTACAAAATTCTTTTTTTATCCAAATACTCTTCAAGGTTTGATTTTTCTCTTTTCCAACTAAAATATCTGTGATCTATTGTTTATATTTACAGGATGAGTCAGAAAAGAGGAAGCTTTCCTGCATATTCTCATACATCAATCATCTGATAAAGTTCAAAGATCAGCATTCCTTTGGTGTTTTCTCCGCAAAGGGCCATAAAATCCCCAACATCCTGAGATATAAATTTTCAAATATGTTTGCTGTTTCTGAACTAAGAAGGCTACCCCCTGAAAAAATTTCTCTTCTCATAAGTTATGTGCTGGTGCTTACGCTTTTCGCTGATAACTTCCAAACTGACTGCACAGATATTGCAAAGGATCTGAGCATGAGTGTTTTGGCCGTGAGAAAAGTCTATGAGGAATTGGGTTGCAAATTAATCCGTCAGAAAGGCACTCTTAACAGTTTGTCTTTTACGCTTTCTGTCCCTCTTACATTTCCTGATTTAAAGAATAAAGGAAAGAGGAAGAGGTAGATGCATCACTTGAGACCCTTTTTAGGTCATTGGCCTTTACAAATCCTGTGATGTTAAAACATTGTTATCCAACACCTCTTCTGATAGGATATTTGTTATTATTTCTGTCTGCATACTTCTGAACCGTGTTTGCCGTTTTAGTAGTTTAAGAAGCAATTTTGAAATTAGCATTCTCTAATTATGTTGATAAAAAGAGAATCCAGTTGTGTATTGCTGTTGAACAAACTGTTTGGAGGAGTTTTTTGGTTAAAAGGATTGTAAATCCAAACCTCAATTTATGAGAACAAAAAAAGGTTGTTTGGATCTTTAATCCAGAACGCATTTGTTTGACAGCAACCAATGAAGTCTGAAAAGACCTTATAGCCTCAACAATTAGATGTAACCATTGAGCAAACTAAACCGTGATCTTGTGCGAGCTTTGATCCGTGGCATGGGAGAAAACACCATTCTTTGTAGTGAGAGAACATCGACACTATACTCTCCCATTAACTGCCCACTGCCATTTCCTTGATCTCTCAAGCAGCCTGGAATGAATTTTATACCCAGATAAACTTGGAATTTCAGTTCTATGTTGCCTGGAATGAATTTAATTTACGTTTCTTAACCTAGTGAACCCTATAAAGATCGATTATAAGCCTAATGTTGCACTTATATCTCTCCAGCAAAGGGTTTTTTTTGGCTTCCTCCATCTGGTACTATTATTAGTATACCCTATGAGTATATTTGGTAGACAAAACTATCTTATGAAACTCCTTTACATATTTAAGAAAATATTATCCAGAAAGTATTACTTGTATTTGTATCTGGATAAAAATTTTCATAATCTTAAAGACGTTCAAATATATTAAATTTGAGATTTTATTTCTAATCCTTTTATTTATCAAATGTTTTGTTTGGAAAAGATTATTCAAATTTTGTAATTTCTTTTCTTATTTGAATAAAGTAATTCAATTAATGTCTAATTAATAAAAATATTTAAACGTTAAATAATTATTAAAAATTAGAAAATGTCAATATTGATAATCTCATTTCGGTGATCTTGATTGACTTCTTTGAGTTTTTCAATAATTTTCATTTTATTTTTGCAGTTTTTTTTTTTTCAATTTTGTAAGACTATTTTCAAACTATGAAATGCTAAATTAGATAATAAGTAAGATACTATCGAGTCAGATTCATGTAAGGTAGAGTTAAGTTAGTTTAGGTTAGAGTCAAGTTTAGTAAACTTAAGTTAGGTTAAGTTGAGTCGGTCTGAACTTAACAAGAATTAAGTATGTGTAGATTTTGGTTTAAGTTGGACTGAATCTAACTTGAGCCAGGTAAGCACGAATCTTGGTCTAAGTCAGTTTGAATATAACTTAAGTCAAGTAAGCACAAGTGTTGATCAATTAATGTTAGCTTGAGCCCAAACAAGTTGGCTTTGATCCAACATGAGCCATTCCAAGTCCGGATAATAAACATTTTGTTGAGTTAGATAAGTCCAAGTTCATTCAATTTGGGTCAATCTACGTTCAACAAATAAAGCTAGACCTAGATTGGTTCTAGTCTAAGCCTAGGTCAAGTCTATTCTATGTAGGTGTAGGTTGAGTCGAGTCAACCTAAACCCGATTGAACTGAGTTGATTCAAGACAAGTTAATTTGAACTTAAATAAATTCGAATTAGCTTGAGCTCAAGTCAAACTGAGCCAAAATGAATCTACATTTTTTTGAATTAGGACAAGCCATGTTCACTTAAATGTGGTTGACCTAGGTAAGTCTTGGTTCAATCAAGATCAAATCAGATTTTGTTTAATTAAGACTAGATGATACTAAACACGACTGATGTAAATTAGTTCAAACCCAATTATTTATTTATATATATATATATATATATATATATATATATATATAATATAATATAATAAAAATTAAAGTAATTTATGAGACATATAAAAGTTGAAAACTTTTTTCTTGAAAAAGTAATAGATAAATGTATTTTTTTTAAAGATTACTTTAATGATCGATTTTTAATTAGAAAACTAATATAACAAAGCCATGTTATATAATTTACTTTTAATCAATGAAAGAAATAGTGCAATGCACTTTCACGAAATGGGTTTTTGGATAATAAATTAAAAGGGCTTTATGCAAAGTCATTTTCAGTAATTAAACAGTCAAATGCAACCTAATCATATGGTCCACTAATATGCTATGATCATGGGATAAGACAAAGAGAAGCATATTTATTTTCATTTTTGCTATTTATTTTGGAATAATGAAATCAGATATTAATATAAAATGCTGTTTCCTGCACATGTAGGGCAGACCCACCACCCTTGCCTTCATGTTTATGACACCCTGTGTTGTCTCCGATGCCAATATTAGTCCTTTATTTTCATTTCTGATTTTACCAATTTTATTTAAATGATTTATTTCAAGTTTTTATATAATACACGAGTAATTAAAGAATCAACATTTTAATTTTACATTATTTTTATAATTATGTGATCTTTTCACTTTTTAGATAAGTTAGTGGATAGATTTTATCCACCAAAATAAATTAGTTTGAAAGTGAGTTATGTTCGATTTTTTATTTATTATAAAAGAATTAATTTTTAACCTGGTCCAATTTAAATCTAAAGTGAACTGATTTAACGTAAAGATTTAAATACGTTTGAACTCAGTTTCTATGTCCCTTTGTTTAATAGATAATTGTATTTCAATTTTTTATGAATTCAATTTTTTTATAAATTAGCTCTTGATTATATTAAAAATTCAGTAATTAATTAAAACCACGACAAAAAGAATTAATATATGACAATGAAGGAATAACATATCTAAAATGTCATGATTGTAATATATCAATATTATTTAATGGCAACAAAAGTATTTTAGTTTTTAATTTATTCTATAAATTATTCTAAAAATTTTAGATCAATATATCCTCGTCTTATCATTGTATCGCTTAGTAAACTTTTTTCTTTGTTTAAATCAAGCTTTTCATGTTGGTAAAGCTTTCCATAATTTAGAGTATATAAAAAATGTGGAGAGTAACAAATATATGTGTAAAATGGAATATATATATATATATATATATATATATATATATATATATATATATATATATATATAAAACCTAGTCAAATATAAAATCTTTTAAAGCAATATAAAAAATGAATTTTTTTCTGAAAACATAAGTTATATATTATTATTATAAAGACTAACTGATGATTTCGTCATACATATTTTCTTTTGGTTTATTTCATATTTTTTTTGGTCTTTTCAGTATTGAATAGTTATCAAAGTGTTTGGTCTTCTTAGGACACATGAATATCTATATATAAAAAAAAATACTTTAACGAACAAGTTAGTATTTGTTTTAAGAAGATATTAAATATTTAATGTATATTTCATGAATTATCTACCTCATATTAGAAGTGACATAGGGACTATTTTGGTCCAAAGTGTACTTGATCTATTTTTTGTGACAAGCTTATCCACAAGATAAAAAATTACAACCAGCTCTATCACAAAAGACAAGTCTTATACTATGTTTGTTTGAGGTAAATTTACTGTTTAGATTAATTTGTGCGGATGAATTTTGAAATTAAACGGTATTCGTTTTAAATGATTCAAAAGGAATTGAAAACAAGTAATTGCAGAATGACTACCCTTTTTTTCATCTTCTCATATATGGTGCGATTAGCGCAGATTGTAAACGAAATCTCCTTTTTGCTCCCAAAAGAATTTATCTATCTTTGCATATGTCAGTGTTGAACCACAACAAAAACAAGACTCAGAGATCAACACACTTTTACTTCTTTCACAAAACTTCTAGTTATACTTCACCTTTTTTTTCATAATTTTTATTTCTATTTCTTTATACTTTTAATTGGTGATATAGATTCATGATCAACTCCATGCAGATAGATTCATGCCCAAATCATTCATGCTTAATAATGAATAATGATGATGATTAGGAACATTTTGATAATCTTCAATTTCTACCAATTAAATAATATTTTTTATCTCTCGTACCAATCAAATCCTACACTAAGTAAATGTATTTTATCAATTATTTAATGCATCTTTTATGTTTAAACTGCATATATGCAAAGGAAGACATGAATGGAAAATGCTGACTCGTTCCACATAGAAATGCAAACTAATTTATATAGTTTATCCTTCAAAACATCTCGTCTACGAGCCTATGGCTGACCCGCATAAGGATTGTTTATTTTTTAATTTTGTTATTTTGAATTAACAAGCACAATGAAACTGCGATCAAAGAAGAAAAGAAAAATTGTAGTTTAAACATAACCAATAAAATTCATTCAAAATAAAATATTACATTTTTTGAATCTTGATTTTTCCGATTGTGATCATTAATATTTTATTAAAATTATAATGGTTAGGTTCACACATTTATTTGAAGGTTTAATTAATAACCCTTATACTTTATACACATAATTATTACAAATCACCTTTCTTTACATTATAAAGTATTTGTATTTCCATTTAATATTAAAAACATTAATTTTTTTTTTACAATTTAAGTTTATGCAAATTATGTAGGTTAGCTTCTCATGCTCCGTCATTGGCCCAAATAATAAGTTATGCTGGGTCAAAGACTAAGCTCAACTCACTTTTTTTGGATAATGATACCTATACAACATTTTTTTTTATAATATTTGAACATCATTTACTAGTCATTATGTGATTAGTCCATGATAGTATTTATGATTATTATTATTGATTGTCAAGTAATTTTGGACCAATCACAAAAATAACACAGATGATATTCAAATGTTGTCGAAAAAATATTGTCTAAGTATCATTATTTTTTTTATGAGTTTGTAATCAATCTCATGACTCACCTATATTATTATCCTTAAAGGAACACATTCAAGTGATGAGTGTAAGATTTTCAACAACTTAAAAAATGATTTTCATTATTTATTTTTTCAACTTCTATATAAAGATATAATTTGAAGAGTAGAATAAGAATTTGAGTAATATATTGTAAAGTGTTAAAACATTGTTAACATCTTTTTGTATCATAATAATTTTGTAAAAATATTATTGTGTTTGTTTAACAAACGAAAATAAAGAGTTATTAAACACGTAAAAATGGTGCATAAATTCATAGAAAATCGCAATTAAGAAAAATCAAACAAGCACGTGATCAATTTTTTTAATTAAGGTGTAATTAATTAGTGATAAAAAAAATCAGCAACCTTCAAAGTAAAAGTGTTTCGTATCCAAAAAAAATTGAGATATTTCTCACAGCAGTGGACCATGTCACATGCAAACACTTTTAGATATCTAATCTTTTAAAAAAATATTTCATTGATATTTCATCTAACATACTTAATTTATATCTGAAAGTACTAATCAACCAATCTATGTCTAATCTACATTTTTTTTCTTTGCTAAAAATTTACATATTTTTTTTTTCTTATGGTGGGTTTAGTATATTAAACTTATATATTATCCATGAGGAAATATTTCAATTTCCAAATGTATTTGTGAGAATTTCGAGTATTTGATATAAGTAATTTGAATGGATTTGTTCATAAAGTTTAGAGTAAAACAAATATATGTGAGATGAAAAAGGGTAAAAAATTTACATTTAAGAAATACTTTTTTTATTTTATTTTTTTACTAATTCTTTTAATAAAAAGTATTTATATTTTAAATTATATACTAAAGACAATTTCCACTTTATAAAAAAAAGAATGTATTAACATTCTTTAATTCGACCAATCAATAATACGTAGGAATAAACTTTTTATTCAAATCTATCATATTTTCGTTAAATCATCAAGTAATTTTACTTTTTGTACAAATTCCTTGAAATTAAACCTCAATAAAAGAAACCATATTAAAGTAGAAAGAAAAAATGATTCTCCTTGAAATATTGGGTGTTTGTAAAATGTGTCTAATAAAGAAAAGCATAATGAATGTGATTAAAATTAGAAGGAGCATTGTTGAGAAATATAAATGCAAGATTAGAGAGTGAAATGTGACCTTACCTTTATTGATTGATACATTTGTTGACCTTTTGATGGTTTGTAGGTTGTAGCCATGTGGGATGTGAACTTTTTGATGAATTTGTTGAATGTGACATCCATTAATTCATTTCTTATAAATGGGGACAAGACCATTCTCATGTGGGAGAAACCTTCAATCTAATCCTTTACACTCTTTTACTACCATTTCCATCTATTCTTCATATGTGTTGTGTGTGGTGTTAATTATCAATGGATAACACTTTTGTTATCTCCATTTTTTTTTTAGTTTTATGTTGAGATCAATAATTCTAAGTTTTTATTTTTTTTTTAATTTTAAGTGTTTGAAATGTTTTATGACAAAATGTATTGTTAGAGTGATAAATTTTAGAATAAATTGAAATTTTAGAATTTTATTAAAGTAATTAAGTTATTTAAATAAAAGAATTTCAAAATTTTCAATTAAAAAAAGTAAGAATTTGAAATTTTTAATATTCTTATATTTATGTTTCTGATTTTTATAATTTGGATTGACATGGTTTGATTTGACTCAACTTGGATTTGATACACTTGACTCGATTTGATGTAAGATGGATCAAACCTAGTTTCACATTACTCTCATCTAATGTTTTAGTATGACACAAGCTCAATTTAACTTGGTCAAACCTCACTTGATTTGTTATGACATGGTCTCACTTGTGCCTAACCTGATATGAAATTGGCTGAACTAAGCCTAATCAAACTTCACTTAACATGGGTCTAGTTCAACTCAATTGAAGATGATCCTGCCTTAACTCGACATGATTTGGACTTGAGTTGATTCAACTCAACTTGAGCCTAGTAATACTTCAAACTTGTATTTATAGACTTTAAATTTGTCCTAAGTACAACAATCGATAATAATTATACTTAGATTAATATAATCGTCCTTAACATTAATATTCATTTAGGGTTAATAATTCGATTATGTAAAACTAATAGAAGATATTTTATACAACAAATATTATTAAAATAAAGAAAAACAATAATAGAATCAAACCAAATTCATGATCAAATATGAAAAGTTTTAGGCCAAAACTAAACTCCTCTCGGTATTGGTAGTTGATATATATTATAAAAAAACAATCCAAATTAATAGAAAAAAATTAATATAAAAAATTAATAACATTAATTTTTTTCTATTTATCAAAACCCATTCGAATCAACTTATCTAGACATTGATTTTCTTTCCTAGAAAAACTTTAAACTTCATATCTTTATAAAAACATTTCCTTTTTCTCTAGAAATCTATAATTTAATATTTACTTTTGATCCACTGATATTAAAAGGGGTGGGTGTACAAAAATGTTAAAAAGCTATGTCATGTAATGTAATGTTAAGAATGTATCAAATCGATATAATTATTTGCATATATATTATTTCTCATTTACTCTGTATAAACAATTATTTTTTGTCCAGTTCTATGTTGGCACTGTTTTATCGTAACTTTAATGGATGAGGATGGCTACACTATTAGTGCTACAAAATCAAATTCGACAAAGCAACAAACATGTTTGTTGGTCCATTTACTATGTCATTATTAATAATTCTGACTCTCAAAATACATCAATTAAACTTTGCCTCTAAAATCTTATCCTAAGATATATAACCTAATTTAACATGCTAAGATATTAATGAATAATGAAGAAATTATACTAAAAATAAAAACATTGTATTTAATTCTAAATATTAAAATAATATTTTTGTACGTCTTTTTCTTATTGTTCATCTTGATCATTTATATCCAATAAGAGAATCGTAACTTATATTTAATTTTCTAAAAATTAATTTTGAGATTATAATATGGTGCAAATTAGAAAAATGTATGCAAATAGCTAGAATGAGAAGAGACTAATATCATTGAATTATATATAGATGTTTAAAATCATGAATTCCAAACCAATGTTAATGACTTAATGTTTATTGTATATATGAAGTGATGGAGATATAACTTGAGTGGACTTCAAGCAATGACATTTAATGTTATAATTTATAGTTTGATTGAAAAAATATTAAAGTGAAATTTTCTTATTTTCAAAAGTTTATATTTAAATATTTTAAATACTTATTTAAGATGGTAATTAGTGAATGATATTGTATGACATTTTTATTGATATAGATATGACTATAATGAATGAATATGAATTAAGTTATGTGATAATTTACAACTTCAACCTCTCACTAATAAAATATTATAACAACCAAAAAAAACATAGATTAAGATATGCAATGGTACAAAGATAAAAAATATTCTTGTACTGAGATTTCTTAAATATATGATATGATAGATCTTTACTACAATGATTTACTTAGATTTACTGATATTTTATTTTAATTTAATTTTATTTAAATTGTAGTCACACATGTACCACTTTATTAAAAATAAAAAAAAACAGATAAATATTTATTTTTAAATTAAATGGACCTTTGTATTATTTTGTAAGATCTCAAAAGTGAGTATACATTTTTGTTGAAGAAATTAATAAACGAATATTCAGAAATAAAAGTAAAGGTTGAATTAAAAAAAAATATATATATTATTTTGGGATACATTCTTATAGACTGAAATGTATTAAAAAATATGACATTTATTCAGATATAAAATAAAATTTAGAATTAGAAAATGTATTTCTATAAATACATATAACTTGCTAATAAAAAAGATACACAACAGTGAAAAGTAATGTCAAATCTGAAAAGAGCAACAAAATCCCAAGATGGAAAATTGCTTATGTAATACTACTGGTAATAACCAATAGGTTTTCATATGCTAGGATGCTTTATATTATTATAGTAATTAATTATAGATAACTTCTCAATTAGGTCAAGTTGCAGTAGAATAATCAAAACTTGTCCCTAACCTTTATTATTAATTCAACAATTAATTAGGATTAAGACACTCTCAATACACATTTTTTAACCTAATTTTTACTATTAAATGACTTTTATATAAAGTTTATTACATACTATATATACTCTTTGTTTAGTAGGATTAATATAAAGTTTATATTACTAACGCATAATGTGCTACTAAAGTCAATTTCATGTCGGGAACATAATCTTGCTAAAGTCAATTTCATGTTGGAAAAAAATCTAGAAGTCTGAGTAATTAACGTAATCAAACAATTTATTTATTTTTATATTCAAAAGGTGATAGATAAGTTACATTAATGACTAATAATCAGTTTTAATATTTGACGAAATTCAGGTGCACTACTTTAAGTATTTTTAACGTTATTTTCAATAAAAAAAAAATAGCTTACTTTTTACAATTTATTTTCTTAAAACTTTATATTATTCCATCGCATAAAATATTATAGTATAACATTAAACTACAACTTTAATTGTTAATGGTTTCATAACTATTTGTTCTATCTATATAACATCGAACTTTTCTTAATTTTTTTTTTTTACTTTTATGTTTCAATATCTCTGATATTATCCAAAAACAGAGAAAATAGATAAAAATATATTTTAAAATTTACTTTTTTTATTTTAATTTAATTGTATTTACTTATATTATTTTTAAAAAGATAATATAAATTTTGAAAAATAACATTTTTTTTACAGAGAAACCTGTAAAAAAAATGCACTAAATTTGCGCCGGCGCTGCCACACAGAAAAGCGAAGAAGAAGAACCATTATTCCATTTCATTTGACCGTGAAAATTGAAAACCAAACCAACATTTTTTATTTATTTATTTAATTATTTATTTACTGATAATAAATGTTAAAGAAAGCTTAATAACACCACCTAACCCATTTATTAAAATTAAAAAATATCAACAGTATAAAAAAGAGTTTCCATATATGGAGTGTCCATGCTCCTTCCTCCACAGCAACCTCACTCACTCACTCTTTCACTATGCTCAAAAACGAACGGTGACCGTTAGATCTCATTCTCCGATCACCGTTGGAATGGCGTGTATCTGAATCAATCATTCATTCATTCTTTCAACCTTCTTCTTTTTCTTCTCTCGCACGATTCTTTCTTTGCTTTCACTTTTCGCTTCGCTCCTTTATTCTCTCCATCGTCTTCTCCACGCGCTTTTCTCTTCTCCGATCGCACTCTCTCTCACGCAGGTTCGTTATCGTTAGCTAACTTCCACTCTCAATGCTGCTTACTCTGTTTTCACTTTCTTCACCAATTTCACTTTCCTCAATTAATGTTATGCTGTTTTACTTCTCTAACTCGTGCTGTGTCATGAAACAGATCTAAAGCTTGTAGTGATTTATTTATTGAGATTCTGACTGCATTGGTGAGAAATGAGGTTGGACTTCGTCTGTGTATTTATGATAATTCTGTTTGGCCTTGCGAAATTCGGGAAGGCAGAGATTTACATAGTGACTGTTGAAGGAGAGCCTGTTGTAAGTTACAGGGGTGGTGTTGATGGCTTTGAAGCCACTGCGGTGGAATCTGATGATGATGATGATCACAAGCTTGACTCGACGAGGTGTAATGTTTAATCACAATATTCTTCTATACTTTATTGTTATTGATATTATTATTTAGTGTTGTATAATTGTTATTCTTAGTAAGTATAGGAATCGCGTGTTGAATTTGTTATTTTACCTTGTTTTTTAAATTAAATTATCAGAAAAGAACGTGATTGTGGAAAATTTTGTCAACCATTAGTCCGATAAGGTCTTCTTTTAAGAGAAATTGTTCTGATACTATTTTTTTTTTTGTACAAAATTTAATACAATAGAGATGTGGGTTGAGACGAGAGGGAAGTGTACAATAAATTATTGATGTTAATGCTTAAATTTTTTTAAAAATAGTTGTAAAATTTTGTTTAATGGATAACATAATAATATAAATAATTTTCTAAATATAATAAAGTGTTGATATTCCTTTATGGTGACCTGTGACTTCTGCAATTTCTTTTTTTGTTTGTTATTCGTCGCGTCACTCTGGTTTTTACCATGTTTTTCCTTTACGGGAATTAATGCTAAGTGCGTTGTTGATTAAGGACTGACCAGTGATTTTTTGCTTAACTTTTGTGCTGTTTCAATCTTGTTTTAGTGAGGTGGTGGTTTCTTATGCTCGCCACCTTGAAAAGAGACACGACTTGCTTCTGGGGTTGCTGTTTGAGCGTGGGACGTATGAGAAACTCTATAGCTATCGACATCTTATAAATGGGTTTGCTGTTCATCTTTCCCCCGAACAGGTGATGTCTTGCGTTGATATCTTTTTTACCATGTGGTGGTTATGTTAATAATCATATGTGGAGTTTTTGAGCTTCATCTAAGCATGCGTTGCCTATCCTCTTATATTAGTAGGCAGAAACTCTTCGACATGCTCCTGGGGTTAAATCTGTTGAGAGGGACTGGAAGGTGAAGAGGCTCACAACACATACCCCACAATTTTTGGGGCTCCCAACTGGGGTGTGGCCAACAGGTGGTGGCTATGAGAGGGCTGGAGAAGACATTGTGATTGGATTTGTGGACTCTGGAATCTATCCTCACCATCCGAGCTTTACCACTTATAACACTGAACCATATGGACCAGTTTCGAGATATAGAGGAAAATGTGAGGTTGATCCTGGAACTAAAAGAAGTTTTTGTAATGGGAAAATTATCGGAGCACAACATTTTGCGCAAGCTGCAATAGCTGCGGGGGCATTTAACCCTTCAATTGATTTTGATTCACCACTCGATGGAGATGGGCATGGGAGGTCAGGCCCTATTTCCCTTCTTTATTGATTTCTTCAGTTGGAAGTAGGAATTCTTCTAATGCTCTCATAAGGGATCCTGTGCTTTGAATAAAAGAATACTATTTATGTGTCTTATAAACATAGGAAATAGGTAATACCAATTTGATAACGGCTGTTCTTTTAACAATTCCCCATTCTTCTTGCACTTCATCTGGCAGTCATACAGCCTCTATTGCAGCTGGAAGAAATGGAATTCCAGTGAGGATGTACGGGCATGAATTCGGGAAAGCAAGTGGAATGGCTCCCCGTGCCAGGTGAGGAATGACGCCTCCCCAATTGATCACCTTTTTATTAAAACCGGGAACTACTTGATGTTTTGTGTCTTCAGGATTGCTGTGTATAAAGCACTTTATAGACTTTTTGGAGGATTTATTGCGGATGTAGTTGCTGCAATTGATCAGGTATGCAACTTTGCTGTATGTTTATGATGTTGTTTTATCTCAAATGTTCTGTTGATCTTGCAACAAGTTAATGACAGAAAATTCTTTTTAGCTCGAAGAATCTGCACGAAAATATCTGATGTTTTACTTCACTAATCTTGAGGCAATGTTCTAAATTGCTTTTGAAGAAATGATTCCTCGGTTTTCTTATTTTCTGATGAAAAAGTCGAACTCAATATTGAAGTTCAACATAAAATTAAACAATCACTTATACACTTAACTTTTTAAGCATTTTATCTCAAGATTTCTAATTATTTAAATTTGAAAGTGAACAGGCTGTGCATGATGGGGTGGATATACTTAGCCTATCAGTTGGACCAAATAGTCCTCCATCAAACACCAAAACTACATTTTTGAATCCTTTTGATGCCACACTTCTTGGAGCTGTGAAAGCTGGTGTGTTTGTCGCACAGGCTGCTGGAAACGGTGGTCCTTTTCCCAAGTCATTAGTTTCATACAGTCCATGGATAGCAACAGTGGCAGCTGCAATTGATGATCGTAGATACAAAAACCATTTGATCCTTGGAAATGGAAAAATCTTGGCTGGAATTGGGTTGTCACGTGAGTACTCAAACTTCCTACTATATTTCTTAAGATGTAATTTTCTTAATCATGGACGGATGCTTGGAGACACATTGTTGGTGATTATGGTGTAAATCTAACTTATAATTGTTGAAGGAAAGAATAAAAAGTAAAAAAGAAAACCACATTATAAAGGTATCTCATTTCCTTTTACTTCTTTACTCAAAAGAATATTTTAGCATCGTTCTCATACGCGACAAGAAGAAAATGGAAAAGACAGTAAGAGTCATAATTTTTTCTTTTCCAAATAAAATCACTTTGACGAAAAGCCTTGGATCAATGCCTTCGCCAAATAATCTTCTGTCTTTTTCTTTACAATAATTGACGACATGCATATACTAGATTTAATTGTATCAAGTTGTGGTAGGTTTAAAGATATTGAAGAAAAAATATGAGTATTGTTATTCCCTTATTCATGTTTAATTTATCAAAAAAAAAAATAGAATTGTTGAAGCGTATTCATCTAGTTGTCCAAGGTATTTTTTTGATGATATAAGTTATTGTGTGAAAAGATAATGATAGTGGCATACTCTTTAATGCACTCTTTCCAACTCGCTATTATGGATTTAAATTTGTAAGATCTGTTTCATTAAATGAAGGTATAAATGTCAGCAGGTGGGAATGCAAATTCAACAGTTGTTTCTGGCAATTAATTAGTCATTTTAGTGTTCTGCAAACTTCATGCTTGTGCCAAATCATATTTATGGTTGTTCACAATTCATTTACTTTTGTTGCTATTGGCTTTTGCAGCTTCTACACGTATAAACCAAACATACAAATTGGTTGCCGCAAATGATGTGCTTCTTGATTCTTCGGTTACGAAGTACAGCCCCACTGATTGTCAGAGGCCAGAAGTTTTAAACAAGAACTTAATAAAGGGAAATATTCTTCTCTGTGGCTATTCTTACAATTTTGTTGTTGGTTCTGCATCAATAAAACAGGTCTCAGAAACAGCAAAGGCCCTTGGAGCAGTTGGATTTGTTCTGTGTGTTGAAAATGTTTCTCCTGGAGCAAAATTTGATCCGGTCCCCGTTGGCATTCCCGGGATTCTTATCACCGATGCCAGCAAATCAAAGGTACTTGAATCACATATAGGTAGAGATGGATGATAAATGCTAACTGTTTCTATCTGGTTTCTTGAACTCGATTATTTACTGCACAGCCTACTTCATCTACTGTCTTAATATCCTTTTTGTATGTTTTTATCACTACTTTTTTTTATCACAAAGTGTGCGATATATAATTATTTTGAACATGCAAAATCTTATCTTCAGGAACTGATAGATTATTATAATATTTCCACACCAAGAGACTGGACTGGAAGGGTGAAGACTTTCACAGGTACAGGTAAAATTGAGGACGGTTTGATGCCTATTCTCCACAAATCTGCGCCACAAGTAGCAGTTTTTTCTGCTAGAGGACCAAATATAAAGGACTTTAGCTTCCAAGAGGCAGATCTTCTCAAACCAGATATATTAGCTCCGGGTTCTTTGATTTGGGCTGCTTGGTCTCTAAATGGAACCGATGAGCCAAATTATGTTGGTAAGTAATGGTTTGACTAAGTTGCCTTTTGATTGTCGTTGGATCTTTTTTGCCTTTATTCAAACAATTACTCCCTCTCATCCAAATATATAAAAAGTTCTTGTGTCTTACGTGTAAACAAATCTTAAATATCTTAGTGAGACTATCCTAAAATGCCTTTGATAATTTGAGATTTTATTTCCCATAACTCTGTTTTACCTCTTTAAGGCGTAGTTTTAAGAAAAAGTAGTTTAATAAAAAGTTTATCTTTAAATGTTGGTACAATTAAATAATGCCTATTATTTTTCTCAATAAGCGTCAATTAGTGTTTTTTAAGAAATTTGTTTTAGATCATCATCTAATCATAAGTCAGCATATAATTATTTTAAAAGTTATAACAGTGCTTAGTTTTTTGATGTGACACTGTAAAATTTATTGGGATAATGGGTACCATCTGTAATATCCAGAAAAAAAGAGTCTTCAATTTTGCACATAGATCTACTTCTTTGAAAGACTTTCGGACCATACGCATGTGGCAGGATTTCATAGCATTTTTGGAAGAATTGTTGCACTATTAAGTGCGAAAGAGAAGAAAAATATGAAATAAGATATATCATCAATATATTATAGAAATTGATTTATTTAAGCAGTTTTTTCTTGAACAGGAGAGGGATTTGCCATGATATCTGGGACCAGTATGGCTGCACCACATATAGCTGGAATTGCTGCTCTTATAAAGCAAAAACATCCACATTGGAGTCCTGCTGCCATTAAATCAGCCTTGATGACGACATCTACAACTCTAGACAGAGCAGGAAATCCTATTCTAGCACAGCAATATTCTGAATCAGAAGCTATGAACCTGGTCAGAGCCACTCCTTTTGATTACGGGAGTGGACACGTTAATCCAAGAGCTGCCTTGGACCCTGGCCTAGTCTTTGACGCAGGTTTGTTCACCTCTCCCTATCTAATTTACTCCTCTACTGGCATTTTTGTTTTCTTAGATGACCAATAAACTTGAATTCGCTTGTATGTGAGAATTTAAGTTACAGTAAAATTGAAGAATTTGTGTGACAAGAAATTGGCATTGGATGCAACATTTTTTTATAACAAATTACTTAAATCGTGTGACCAAGTTCATGAGCAAGTTTTTAAAAGCGACTGAAAACTGCCATTGTGGCAATAAAGTCAAATTTTTTTGAGGTTTCAATGATCAGGACAGCAATTCCAACCGATCGCATTAGCTGAGAGGTAGGAGATGTAATTAAACGGTAACATTAAAGAAAAGTCATTTAAAAAAGGGTTAAAATAGTTATTCTAAGATATTGCTGTTCCTTTATGGAAAAGTATTGTGCCCAGACTTCTTTTGGAATCTTCTCTTACTAAACTATGTACTTAAATATATCTTTCGGAAGGTCTGGGTTAAAATAGTTATTCTAAGATATTGCGGTTCCTTTATGGAAAATATTGTACCGAGACTTCTTTTAGAATCTTCTCTTACTAAAATATGTACTTAAATATATCTTTCTGAAGGTCTGGAAGTTATCTTTCCAGTTTTGTGCATGTATTTTAAATTTAAAAAAGACAACGCGTTCCTGTAATCAGTTTTAGTATCAATATGTACAGCAAAAAAAAAAAACAGCAAAGAACTGTTTACGTAATTTTTCTATTGATTTTGCAGGGTATGAGGATTATCTAGGGTTCTTGTGCACAACACCTGGCATTGACGTTCATGAGATAAAGAACTACACAAACTCGCCATGTAACAACAGCCTGGGCCACCCATCAAATTTAAACACTCCATCCATTACAATTTCCCATCTTGTAAGAACTCAAATTGTCACACGCACTGTCACGAATGTTGCTGATGAGGAAGAAACCTACGTGATGACAGCCAGGATGCAACCAGCAGTTGCCATTGACGTGAACCCTCCAGCAATGACCATTAGAGCAGGTGCATCACGTAAGTTTACTGTGACACTTACTGTTCGGTCAGTGACAGGATCGTATAGTTTTGGAGAGGTGTTAATGAAAGGAAGCAGAGGGCACAAGGTGAGGATCCCTGTTCTTGCCAATGGATACTCAAGATAGCTTTAGTCTGGTCAGGAAAGAAAAGTTATGCATGTAATATTCTTTGTAACTTGTGGAAATAAGGTATGTACGGCTTTAGATTTATTCAGAAAATATAATATGGTGTTGAATAGATGTAAAGGTAAGCAGGTGTAAGGGGAAGACTCCTGTTTTATTTTATTTCACATTTAAAGTTTTGCAAATAACATCTTGTTATTTATTGGAATGCTTCTTCTTCTGAAGCTTTTACATGTATCTGCCCCCTTTTTCCACTGTTCATATCAAATTTCTTATAGTATGACATGTCATATCAGTTTTAAAGAAATCATGCATTTATAACAAACATTTCATTATACAAAAAAATCTCTTCACAGTCTTACTATTAACTTTATCAACTCATATAAACCTTCAAAAATTCAATCCTACATCATCAACACGAATTTTAATTATTTGCTAAACTTTTGATGTTATCTGTATGTTGTGCTTTGATATATAACATATTGATTTTGATATTATAAAATACATTAGAAACTTTATATGATTTAAAATTTTCCTTAGCCCACCAACTTCTCAAAATCATGATTTGATTAAAATTTCACAGTCAAAAACCGATAATATTTAGAAAGAATAAGAAGAAAAATCTAAAATTGAAGATTATAAAGTGAGCATCTAATTTTCATTTATTAACTTATTTCCTTTTCATTTTAAAATATATTATTAAATATTATAATATTTTAAAATAATATTATATCTTAAAAAAGTGTAATATAGTGAAAATAAAAAAATTGTAAATCATCCATATAATAATAAAATACTTGAACAATGTTTTGATGAGCTTCTTCCGTATTTTCCAAACAAATGACATAAGGTTTTTCATTAGTTTAAATTCATTTATGTCCTAATTCATTTATAAAAAGGGTCCCGATATTTTAACACCATTCCATTTAACACCATTTTGACACTCTGACGTGGCAGACAACGATTGGTTTTTTTTTTTTTTTAAAAAAAAATGTCAAAAGGAGTTGAAAAAATAGGAGCAGATTTGAAAATTTGATTTCCTCTTTTGCCCTTGCCCTGTTTCATCAGAGTGAAACGTTTTTACAATTCTCATTTCTCCATTTCACACTCGTTTCCTCTTTTCGGTTTGGTTGTGGTCGTCGCTCTTCCCCATCTCTGATCCTATCATCTTCGTTCTGTTGTTCGATTTCGTTGTCGTCGAGGCTATCGTTGTTCGACCTTTGTGGGCGTGTTTGATTTCTTCGATCTTGGTGTGGTTTTCTCCTCCCTTTGTTTCGAAATGGCAAGTAATTTGACTAAGGTAAGCGTCGCCTTCATCCTTGGTCTATTTATGTTTGCTCCCTTTTGTTTGTATTTCGCAGTATTTAGTGTTTTAGGGTTTTCAACATTTGTGGTTGATGTGGTTGGTGCAGTTGACGGTTAGACACTTATTTTCTACTAACTATATATCAACTCTGACCAAGGAACTGACACAGGAGCAAAGGTCATTGATTTGTGGGACTCCTTTT
>NC_028355.1:3414636-3419777 GCF_000741045.1 Vigna radiata var. radiata
AATGTCCTCTTAAAATATTGAATATCTTGACCCATAAAATGAATGACAAAATAATGCTCCTTAAATGCAATTCAAAATACTTTAAGACTTGTGAAACCGTTTCAGCAATGAATTAATGACAATTTATTGCACCATAAAAGCATAATATAAAAATAATGTCATAAAAGATCGTGCCTTGGGTTATGGAAGGATTGCATGTTAGAAAAGAGCATGTAAACGTTTACCACGAAGATGTAAACGATTACAATTACCTTATAGACATTTAGTCCGTAAACGATTAAATTTTTGCTGTAAACGATTACTAGTACGATGTAAACGTTTACCAGAAAATGAATCCGTTTTTGTACAAGTTCTTGGTCTGGATGAGCAAGCTTTCAAAGAACAAATAACCACTATAAAATTTCTTAAACATACCATTCAAAAACAGATGACCACTACATATAATTAAGGAAAACCAAAAGACTACAACATTGACCACAACATCGTTACAGTTTGCGAATGAAATACAAGTTAATGAAGCACAGAATAAGAGAAAAGCGACAAACCACTTACCAAAACAAACGTTGCCGCTACACAACACCACCACGAAGCACACACAAAGGGTTGTTGAAAAAAATCACCACTGCAGCAAAAGGTCTTGGCGAGATGAGACCCACTCCACACCGAGACGAGACCCACCCCAAGACGTCAGCGAAACCACGAAACGACTACACAGACCCACCCCTGTGGAGGGAGAGGGCTTTCAACGCACACAACACCACAGAGCAATGGTCGAACAAAAGAGGGCTTTCAAGGCACAAAACACCACAGAGCAATGGTCGATTGGAAGAGAGCGAGAGGAGACCGCGAGAGAGGAAGGAAGACCCTGTTTCATCAAAACCAGAGAGCAAGGAAAGAGAAATGGAAAAGAAACCGCGAAATTGAAAATAAATCAAACTTTATTTCAATTTTGCCCTTCCTTCAGAATTAAAAAGAATTAATTTTTTAAAACAAAAACACCCAATGACACACCGACACCTGTCCAGTGTCAAAGTAGTGTCAAATAAGGGTGTTGAAATATCATTTCGCTTATAGAAACTATGTTATACTAGTTTAATTAAAATCAGTTGTTTTATTTTTTATTTTTATAAATACTTATCTAAATGTCCTCTTCGAACACAGGTGCAAATTAATTTCACTTGATAAAAAAAAAAACTTATTATTTTTTAAATGCTTTGTTGACTGGAACCAATTTATAAACCCATTGTTTTACATTAAAGCATTCAATTTTTTTGGGTAAAGTGAACTATTATCCTTTTACGAACATACCTGTTAAAGTTTCATTTTATACTAATCTAATCCAACCATTAACTATATTTTAAATGTTCGTTAATATTTAATCATATTGATTGCTAACAAAAATAAAAATAAAAATCACACTGATTAAGCCATTAGTATAGAATCATGATCATAAAAGAAACTATATTTTAACAATATTTAAAATTTCAAATCTTTGTTTCCCCGTAAAATTGTCTTTTGTTATTATTAAAAGATAATATATTTAGACAACATTTGAACATAATTTATTTGTCATTCTGTGATTAATTTATAATAATATTTATAATTATCATCATTAATTGTGAAATAATTTTTGACTAATAATTTTTTATTCAAATGTTGTAAAAGAAAAATATTATTTAAGGATTATTATCCATCATTAAATGCCTACTGGGAAACAGTAAGTTGCAAGAGAAAGAGAAAGTTGAGTTGAAGATAAGGGAAAGTTGACGTATTTATGAGCACGAGGTTTTATGATAAGATTAATATCTAAGAATATGAATGGAACACCATCAATTAGATATGGACTAATTGGGCTGTTCGTTTGTGGTCCTATACATACTCAGTAACATTTCAGAGGACTTTTATCAAACACCAACTGGGCATTCATTCCGCTCACCCAATTCTATTTACATTTAAAAAAATTCAAATATAAAAATAAAAAATCTGACTAACATATACAGAAGAAAGATGCATGAATTTATTATCTTAAAATTCTAAATTAAAGATAATATTATTTTTTATGTGAATTTGACATGAATTTATTATCTTAACATTATAAATTAAAGATAATATTATTTTTTATGTAAATTTGACTAAGTCTCAGGACTACTATATTTTATTTTTTATGAATGTCTCAAAATAGAAAAATAAAAAACTTGCAATCGTACATCTTTACCGTCTTCTTGTGCTTTTCCCTCAAGGATTATATATAGAAGAAAATGTATACTCTTATTAAAATTAAAACTTAACTGTTAAAAACAATCTAAACTTAATGGATTGGTATAGTATTTACAATACTAGTTTTAAATATCTCTATATATACACGAGTTGATTTATTTGTATGTGTTTTTTTATGTTGGTAATAAATTAGATTAAAAGATATTTAAATATATTATACTAAAAGAAATATAGAAGTTGAGAAAAGAAATAATAATATTTTTAAATTTATAATTAAATTTTGAATATAATTAATGTGAAAATTTTAAATCAATATATATGTAAAAATGTAAAGAGTAAATTTTGTAAAAATACAAAAGATAAACTATGTAAAAATATGTTTGATATATTGATTATAAATACAAATCAATGTATGGACATATTGATATAATATGTATTGTTAGACTCATATAATCAGTATATTGACAAATTCGTCTTTTATTTAATGTTAGACTCATATAATGAGTATAAGGATACATTCATTTAATGTGTATGAATATACTCGTCTAATGTGTATTGTAAGGCATGTCCAACCAGAGAATGGATAGAGTTGTCTAATGTGTATTAATAAACTTGTATAATATGTGTATAAAAAGACTCTTCTAATGTATGTTGTTAGACTCATTTAATTAGTGTGTGGAAAAAACATCTAATGTGTATTGCAATACTTGTTTAATCAGTGTATGGATAGACTCACCTAATATGTATTCTTAGACTCGTCTAATTAATCCATACAATGACTTGTTTTATGCGCAAAATACTTGTATGATTAGTGCATGGATAAACTTGTCTAATGTATATTGTTAAACTCGTATAATCAGTGTATGAACAAATTCATTTAATGTACATTACTCGTCTAATGTGTATTAATAGACTCGTCTAATTTGTGTATAAAAAATCTTGTCTAATGTATATTGTTAAACTCGTCTAATGAATGTATGTTCAAACCTGTTTATTGTGTATTGCAAGACTCATCTAATTAGTGAGTGAACTAACTCATCTATTGTGTATTAATAGACTTGTCTAATCTGTGTATGAAAAGACTTGTCTAGTTTATTTTTCTAAACTCATTTTATTAGTGTATGGACAAACTGGTATAGTTTTTTTAATAGACTCGTATAATCAATGTAAGAAAAGACTTGTCTATTTTTAGACTCATCTAATTAAAGTATGGAATGATTCATCCAATGATTTTTTTTCTAAACTCGTTTAATTAGGATATTGACAAAGTTGTCTAATTAGTGTTTGTTTATAATTGTTTAAAGTGTATTGCAAGACTTATCCAATTAGTAAATGAAGAGGCTCACATTGTTTTAAAAGACTTGTCTAATTTGTGTATAAATAGACTTGTCTAATGTATATTGATAAATTCATCTTATCAATGTAAGTTGTTGGTAGACTGGTTTAGTTAGTTTTTAAACAAACTTCTATGATAAGTATTTCCAAACTTGTGTAATGAATGTGTGAAATTTCTCATTTAATGTTGTTTACTATACTTGTCTGTTGATTGTATGGACAAAGTCATTAAATATGTTTTGTTATGCTTATTAAAGCAATATATTGATAAACTTGTTTAATTTTTTGTTATATTTGTTTTATCAATGAATGAAATGATTAGTCTAATATTTTTTATTATACTCGACTAATTAGTATATAGACATACTCGTTTTGTGTATATTGTTAGACTTGTCTAAATTTTTTTATTGTATTAATCTACCGGTCTATTGAGAGATTGGTTTAATGTGTTGCAAGACCTGTTTAATAATTTTTGTTATATTTGTGTAAGTAATGAACGAAATGGCCTGTGTAATATTTTTTGCTATATTTATCTAATTAATATATAGATAAACTTGAGTAATATATATTTCTAGACTTATCTAATTTTTTTCTATATTCATATAAACAAAATTATCTTATACCATATGGTTAAACTAATCTATTTTTTTTTTATATACTTAGTGTGTTCTTCTAGTCTCATTTAATCAATGAATAGTTAACTTATGTTTTTATACTCATGACAATATAAATATATTAGTTATATATTTTAAGACAATTAGTTTTTTAGCTTTCACATTTTGTTTACTAAAAGTATAACTTGTTACATTTTGAAGTTGAAAATAATAAATAATGAAAGAATGTAAAAAAGAAAACTATAATATTAAAAAGTATGATTGTTTTTGTTACACATATTTTTTAAACCTCTAAAATGAACTATTAAGTAAACAAAATAATGTAACTTTTTTATTACAAGTATTTATTTAAAATTTTTGAAATAAATTATTAAATACAATATTTTAATTTATTTTAGTTTAAATATAATTATTAAAACCTTATAAGAAATTTTATGTTAATGGTAATAAGAATATTTATACTATTGTTCTATATAAAAATGATAAATATAATTTTTTAAAATAAAATTATTCATCACAGTTGTTTTTATATTTTATTATCCGTAAACTTATATTATATTTTAAATAATATTATTTTAAAAAGTAAAAGTAAAATATATTTTTCTAAATTTAATTTTATTTAATGATTAAATTATTATAAATCATAAAATGAAAAGTTAGTAGATAAAAAAAATTAATATTTTAAATATAAGTCAATTTTTAACATAATTATTTTAATTTATTTAATTAAAAATATTAATTAATCAATTAAAAACATAGAAAATAATTATATGATTAATTATATTTTTGATATATATATATATATAGGGGTTTGCTAACTTGCGTACGCCTGTTTTTCAGTTGGTACATTTTAGCAATATGTACCGGGTTTCAGTAGACAAAAATATCCCTATATATCATGAATTCTAAGTTTTAAGGTTAAGGGTATTTTAATAATTTTCATTCTCAAAATTAAAAAAATAAAAAAAGAAACCC
>NC_028355.1:3420802-3473122 GCF_000741045.1 Vigna radiata var. radiata
ATATATATATATATATATATATATATATATATATATATATATATAATTTTAAAAAATAGAGAATTAAATTAAAAAGAATTTAAAGAAAAAATTGACAAACCAATCCAGCTTTTAGGATGGGTCACAAATTCTAATCCGTTTTGTTATAACATACTAACTTAAATTGACCTAAATTTTGTTAGGTCAACTATACATTAGACCAAAACAAACCAAATTGATCCGTTTTGTGATATCTAATGTGTTGTATTATAATATAATGACGAATAAAAAGTTTATAATTAAAACACACGTGATTAAAAATGTTTTTTTTGAAAAAAAAATATAGGTTAAATATATATTTTAGTCCTCATATTTGTTCTCCATTCTCAATTAGGTCTTCGTGTTTTCTTTTTGTCCCAATTGCATCTTAATATTTGTAAATTTGAGACAATTAAGTCCTCTAACACCGTTTGTTACTGATGACGTGGTGGACAGAGAATTGGCTCACTTATAAATGATTTAATTACGTGGATTTTAGTATATAAAATAAAGCTTTTGATGTGGAATTAAGTTTTTTAATTTAGATTTTTTAATTGAATCATAAAATAATAAGTGGGAGGAATTAGGGATTTAACGACACGACGAGGATGGCGGCGGCGCCTCAGTCAGAATGTTTCCGCTCAACCCCTCCTCGCTCTCCAACCACCATTGGAAGAGCTTTCCTCCGGCTAAAGTTTTTATACCAACGTCGCCGTCAACGTGGAAGGCCGCCGATGAGCTTCCCTCTGATGCGCTCACCTTTCTTCTTGTTTTTCTGTTTCTGTGCAGTGGAATCGTGGCAGAGCAAAATCACCGACAACCGTCGACCTCCCCTGTGAGGGCAGCCTCGCCTTCATCGTCTAACGCCTCGGTTGAAGTCGTCTTCTTCGGATGCGATGATTAGGGTTGCGAAAGGGGTTTTGAGTTCCAAGGGTGTTGGAAAGTTGATTGGTTTGGGATCGATGCCTGTGAGTGGGAGGAACATTTGGTTGATGAATTAAATGGGTCTGATTGCTGGTGATTTGGGAATGACGAATTGCAAGGCTAGCGAGTTGCTGGGATTTGATGATTATGCGCAATGTATTTTGCCAGGAATTTTTTGATTGTATGTTAAGAATTTTAGGATTCGTAAATCTTATTACTCATTCAACATTGGTTGGGAGACTACAAATTTATATCTGCAGGTCAAGGTTCTGGAGTATGTTGGACTAGCTCCAAAGGGTAGTCTAAGGGTTCAAGATTTCATAGAGAAGGCTGTGGAAGGACTAGTTGAAGGAGGAAAGTAAGTTTTGCATCTGTCTCATAATATCACTTTCTCTCTATTCTACCTATGCATACGAAATTTTTGATATATAATCTCTCAACTGGGTAAAAGTGAGAATGCTCCTAGCCAGCATGTACAGTTCTCATCTATGGCAATTTCAGATTCTGAAGGTCTCTCATATCTAAGTCCAACTTATCTTGTTGAAAGGTTCTATACATTTGACCTTTCTCAAGGCATTTTTGTAGACAAGAACTCCGTTTTTTCCTTTTTTCGGATGNGAAATATTTCTCAGAACATGGAGTGTGAATCCAACCCATGTTTGAATTGAAATTGAGATACTGATACAAGTTCTTCCCTTNTGAATCAGGTATATTCATATCTGAAAGCGGTTGACAATAAGTTTTTTCAAAATGGACTATTTATCCCTCTGTTAGAGGTGTTTTAAATTAGAAGATTTTACAGACATTTTTAGAGCAGAGGAATCTGAAATATGACTTGCTTTTGCCTCTTTTCCAGGAAAGAGATTTTCACACCAATGTACTTCTTCTTGGCACGGAAGCCTAAACAGTAACTAAGCTGGTTGTACAAATAGGTTGCTGTTGTTTACAAAGATTTTGGTTGGGTGAATCGGTTGTTTTTTTCTCTGTGGAGAAGACGAAGTTAATAGGTGAGAAATTTTTTTTTTAATGGAAATTTTTTATGGTAAGAATTTACTTTTCCACGTGTAATTAACACATAATCCATTTAATTTAATACATAATGCCACAGATATAAAATTATTTACAGATCAACACAGTGCCAACGACGTTAGTCATTAATTAACGAGAGGGTTTAATTGCCTCAAATTTACAAATATTAGGATGCAATTGGAAAAAAAAAAACATGAGGACCTAATTGAGAATGAGGAACAAATATGAAGACTAAAACATATATTTAACCAAAAATATACAAATGTGAAAGAAACTCATCTTTACAAAAAATTATTAAGAATTTAAATATAAATTTAGTTTATTATAATAAATATGAGAAAATTCAACATCTTATAAGAAAATGTTCATATTCATAAATTTATTGTCTTAAAATTTTGAATTAAAAATAATATCTTAAACTCGTGTCATGTTAATGTGAAATTTCATATAAACATACATATAGAAAAAAACAATAACAAAATGAAGAAAATGAAACTTTTTAATTGATTAATTGATATTATAAAATAGAATGAAAATCTACAAAAGCTTTAAAATTGTCCAATGCAACAAGACTTCGATCATCAACTAATATAACACGTACATAAATATTTCGACGTGTTACAACTGATATATATGACGCGTTTAAGTTTTTATATTAACATTCTCAACGTGTCTTTATTTTAGTTTAACCTTATGAATGAACGGAACATTAATTAGATGTATTGTTTGATTATAAATAAATCCTCATCTCTTTGTTTATTCTTACTAATCACAAAAAAAAAGTTTGCTAGAAGCACTATCTAATTTTTCTCTTTTCTTTATTAACTTTTTTGTAAGAACGTAATTAATTTCGTATGCTTTAAGTATTCAATCATGCGTTTAGGTTTAATATTGTTTGCTTAGAAGGTTCATTTCATTTCATGATATACCATATAACGCGTAGAATTCTTTTGACTTTTTCGATGTTTTAAATATTCATAATAGTACTTTAACATATTCTTTTCTTTCTTTATTTTCTCCCCGTGTATGATGGATCAATCATTTGCAAGATTTTTCTTTTATTGTATTTGATGACACTTTCTATCGTTACACACTCTATATAAAAATGTAAAAAAGAAAAAATGACGCATACCAATCTCGATTTTCTAAATTATCTTTAGTGGTTATTTTGTTAAAAAGGCAATGATAAATCCCATTAAGAAACTCTCGGAAACCATAATTTTACTGATATTTAATTATAATTACGAGGATATACTTAACTAATTAACTAAAAAGATGTATAATTATTAAAAACAAATCAAGTATTTAAAGAAAAGACAAACCCCACAAAAGGAAAACAAGTAATGACAAATAACGTATGCATCATGTGTGAACTGATATTGCAAACATTTTATATTATAAAAATAGAAAAAGACAACCTTGCACACATATATATATAACTCACTCCATCCATTGCATCTTCTATTGGCTATCTCTATAAACACCATTTTTTTTCTTAATTTCAACACCAAAACCAAAGTACTTCACACTCTCCTTAACATCTTCAAATCTACCCTTACTTCTCATCACATCCTTTTGCCATTGTTCTTCACTCAAGCTCTTTCTTCTTCAACATAAACATGGTATGTTCTTTAGTCTCCTGCTTTAGTTTGTGTTCTCATAAGCATAAGTTTCTCTGTCATACATACGTTTCTCTTTTGTTTCATATGTTTTCTTTTCTGCATAAGTTTTTTTTTTTTTTTCATTGGAAAAATCTTCTTTTTACGCCGATTAAACAAGGCTTGTAGAACCGACATGCCCACTAAAAAATTTGAACTTTCTGCATGATAAGTTTCTTTCTTCTTCACAAGTGTGAATGATCTGCGTGGTGGTGAAAATCTCTCTGATGTTTCTGCTTTTCGGATTCTGAAGGTGGTTTAGTGTTTGAAGGGTCGAATGAGTGGTATTCCGAGGCATGCAATTTCACCGCTAATCACAGATTCTCAGTTTCTTGTCTTATAAAGTTAATCCATCTTTATCATTACAAAATTAATGTAACAGTTCCTTGTGTGGACAGAATATTTTACAATAATATATACAATGATTCTCTTTTCAAGCATGCATGTGAATGAGGAAAAGGAAAACAAAAAGTTGATGCTGTTTAATTTATTGTTCCTTAGTTCACGGGCAAAGTGCATCGGAACCTGTCAATTTTGAGTTGGCAACAACCCTTTGGTTGAGAGTGTTTTGATTGGCTAAAGAAGAATTCTATTGCTTTTGTGAAACCTCAAAAAACAAGTTCGATATGTTTGCAGAACAATGTTTAGACCTTTCCATAAAAAAAATCGAAATTTTAGAACATCTGGTGTCGGGTCAAACTTTGTAGACTTAGATTTGGACTGTATTTGCAATTTGCAGGCCCAGACTGCATTGTGGTCACCGTTGCTTTTACTTTGCATAAATTAAGAATATTCAAGAATGGTAACGTGCAATGCACAAACACCTGTTTATGGCAATATTGTTGTAACCCTTTCCGCGTTTGGTAAAATAAGAATGTGAAAAATGGTGCAGGTTAAGATGAAAGAGGAAAAAGAGAGGAAAATTGTACTCACAAAGCCATTAACAATAGACAGTGAATCTAATTC
Source organism: Vigna radiata var. radiata (assembly GCF_000741045.1). NCBI lineage: Eukaryota > Viridiplantae > Streptophyta > Magnoliopsida > Fabales > Fabaceae > Vigna > Vigna radiata. The sequence continues at coordinate 3,425,398 of NC_028355.1, forward strand.
AGACGCGTATAAAGCCCCTAATCTTATGCAACGAATGCTCAGTTTATTCAAGAATGTACGCCCCGGTTCTGACCTCACACGCTTTCAGGTACTACTTCACTTTCTTTCATGTCTTTTTCTTCTTTGTTCTTATTCCATTTCCACTTTCATCACACATTTGCACTATCTTATCACTTTCCAACTTCAAACAATTACTAACTATTCAAAGTAGTTTTGGTAATCTACCTTTAATATAATTTTTTTAGTATGTTTTTCCATTCGTGAAAGTTAAGAAATTCAATCTTAAACTCACTTCACACCCTTTCAGGTACTTTACTTAAATTTTTTTAACAGAAAGTCTCACTCAATTTCATAAATCGAAATACCCTTATGCTTATAATGAGGATTAGACACATCGATGATGAGAAAAAGAGAGAAAGCTCGATGGCAGGTGGTTCGATATATTCAACAACACTAGTTAGGATAGACTTTGATAAGCTCCAAGAACATCCTAATTTAATTTTAAGTCCATCATTTTATAAAATCAGTTTATAAGGTAAGATTTATATCTATTTATATATTATAGTTTAATAGGAAGTGCATATGTATCAAGTTGGAAATTTGATAAATTGGGATATTAAAGTTGATGTGCATTTATGGCTTACGAGAGCCTGAGCGATACCTTCTGGGACCAAATAATGTCCCCACTTGGCAACTACACAGTAATGATCACGACTTATGATATTGAAAATAATGTGAAGTCTGGTTTGTTTTTGTGATTTTTCTTCAAGTAAACACAATTGCTATTTCTTCTTATTATCAGCACGTAAGTCAGAGATTGTTCTACAGTGTTAAATTCCTGTTCTATTAATGTAGATAGAAAGAAAAAGTGTGATAAATAGTACATTATTTGACTTACATTCAGTTATTGTACTTCAATTTTCACCAATTCTAACTTAATTTTTGTTAGTTGAATTGACATTCTTGAATTCATTTCAGAGCAGCAACCATTGGAAGGTGATGTATATCGAGTAATCTTGAGATGTTTGACATATTATTTGTTAATAAAAATTTGTTAAGTAAAAATATATTTTACTCTTTGAAATACATGAAATGCAAATATTGTATACACTACGCCAAGTGTAGCTTAGGTTTTGTGAAAGTTAACTCGTTTCTGAAAGAAATTTTGGGAAGAATTACATTTGATTGGTCTATTAACTGGTGTAATTTGAGTCACCATGTTACAGAGAATGATGAAAATCTTTTACCATGATTGTAGCTGCCACCACTATTCAACTTACCGAAGTCACAACTTCAGTGCTATGGTGAATCTGTGTATTGCACAGGTTCAGACTTGCTAAGTATGTGCAACAATGGAGAGAGTCCGATTGACAGGTTCATATCTGTTGTAGCATGGACCATATCTACCACTCGCCCTGTGACTTTTGGGGTTGCGCCTTATAATCCAATTCTTGGTGAGACACACCATGTTTCAAAGGGAAACCTTAATGTGTTATTGGAGCAGGTACATGCTTCTCATCTCCTCATTTGCATATTTCTTCCTAGTATTATGACTGAAGGCTTACTTACGTTTGGTCACAATGCTAAGACTGGCTCATTCTGAATTTTTATGAAGTAATGTTATTCATAAACAAATTCTGCATCCGTTTTTTTCTCTGTTGATCATATCAACTATCAATTGTTATACAAATTGTACAAATGCAGTTTCTCCTGATCTCTATATTGGTGGCTTTTTGATTAGTTAATATGAACTTGAAACGTAATTTTTGGGTTGGTTCCCTTTCTTGATATCTTCGTACTTAATTAAATTCTGGGTTTACTTCTTCTTGTGTGCAGATTTCACATCACCCTCCAGTAGCTGCTCTCCATGCAACTGATGAGAAGGAAAACATTGAAATGATATGGTGCCAGCGACCTGATCCAAAGTTTAATGGTATTTCACTATATTGAACTTTTCTAGACTATTATCCATTTCAAAAATAAACTTTCAAATGTTTGCTCAAAAATTTTCACCTATGTGTGATTGGTGTTCCAAAGATTTGTGATTCTGATTAATTGATTAAATAAAACTGTGACCAGACGTCAACAAAGAATCATTACTGAGGACATATTCTTCATATTATCAATCAGATGTCAACAGGGGAAATCTAAGAATCAGTGGTTCTAGACACACTTATTAGCACTCCTTCATATTAAGTTGTTGATTTTATAGTTTCCAGTACCAAGGAAACTTCCATGCTGACAAAATTATTAGGAACTCAGTGTCAGTGTTTATCTAACCCTTTATAGATCTTTCTGATTTTGAAACCAGAAGTGTGCATCACAATTTGAATTCTTGGATTGCTTAAATTCTTCACAAAGGATAATTATAATAAGGTTCAAATTGTTTAAACTTTTCAACAAGTACTTTCAGAAAATGAAGAAAAAAAAAATCAAACTTTCTCAAAATTAAAATTTCAACATTTTAGAAAAAGCTTCCTCGTTTGACATCTCATCAATAAGATGAGGAACATGATTTGATTTTAATTTGTGGGAGGAAAGAATATTCAGACAGACCTGAGCAAGTCAGTTTCAACTTTCATGTTCTAAATGTATCCTCTGACAGCAAAGACTTACAAATTTTTATGTCTGTGTCTGCAAATTAAACATACAGGCACATCAGTTGAAGCTAAAGTGCATGGTATTCGGCAGCTGAAGCTTCTCAATCATGGTGAAACATATGAAACGAATTGCCCTCACCTTTTACTTAGAATTTTTCCAGTTACTTCGGCTGATTGGTGTGGCACAGTTACCATCCGGTGCCAAGAGACAGGCATAGTGGCTGAGTTATCCTACAGATCAAATAGTTCCTTTCTAGGAATTGGAGGGAATCATAGAGTGATCAAAGGAAAGATCCTTGACTCTTCATCATTAAAAGTTTTGTATGAAGTTGATGGTCATTGGGATAGGTATTATATTCCTCCTAAACACATATTAGAACTTTCACTTGTTTTTCAAATCGTATCTAGTATAAGTATATAAAGTGTATAGTATCTAGTAACTTATTCACTAGTTACATGGCTGTGTTATTTTCAAGAATGGTACTTTTCAACCAAGGTGCATGTTCTTATCCCTTTTGTTATGCAGGGTTGTAAAATTGAAGGATACAAATAATAAGGAAGTAAGAGTAATATATGATGCAAAGGAAGTTCTGTCATGTCTGGAAACTCCAAAACTCAAGGATTCGGAGGTACTAAAAATTCTACTCTCTACACGTCATTCTATACTCAATGTGTATGCACATCAAACAATCAAACTTTATGTTCAAATAGTGAGTGTGTTGTGTCATGTTTTCCTGATTTTGACATGAGATTTTATGTTCATCAGAGTGTGTGGCCAACTGAATCAGCTCATGTTTGGGGAGAACTGAGTGAAGCCATATTGAGGAAGGACTGGGAGAAAGCAAGAGAAGCAAAGCAAGAAATTGAGGAAAGACAAAGGAAGCTCTTGAAAGAAAGAGAGTCAAAAGGAGAAACATGGGTTTCTAAGCATTTTGTAGTATCTAACAACAAAGAAGGGTGGGAATGTTCACCTATTCAAAACACTGTACCAGCTGCCCCCATCACAGCACAATAATTGTTACTGTTCACTACTCAAAAGCATTGAAATACATTTTAGAAGAGAATGTTCATTGAAGAATTTAATTGTTGAAATTTACATGTATATAAGTTATCTAATATGAGAAATAAATTATCTAGTAAGGAAGAGTTTGATAAAAAAAAAAAAAAAAAGATAAGAGCTTTTAGGAATTCAAGATTGAAAATGTTGGTTATCTATGTTTGGTTTATGTTTTAAAGTTAACATTATTAGAAAACTAAGAAATGTTTTTAAATGAAGTTTTTCAGAGAAATGTTCGAATAAAAGAGATAAGAATCTAATTTTTTTCAATTTTTAAAATATTAATAGATAAACATATAATATGAAATTCTTATTATTAGATAAGAATAAATTATTTTGTAAAAAATATCACATTACATTTAAATTCTCAAGAAACTTATATATAAATCTTTCAATAAGTATTTATGACAAATCAAAAAAATTTAATCGTTCACGCATTAAAAAAAAAACTCTCTTTGTATAGTGTAAATGTTTATGATGGTACATATATAATATAAAATATTGGTTTTCGTGATAATTATTTTAAAAATTATGTTTAAATTTTTTTTATTTGATTAACAACTATACTACTTACACTGAACATTTTTTATTTTCATAACCATAAGAAAGTCCCACTTTTTTATGTTTTCAGCATTGGAAAGTTATATTTTGACACCAACCAATACAAATACATTTATTACTTCAAAATATTAATATTTTAATTATAATTTTATTTTTAAATTTAAAATATTAAGTATACAGTATATATTATTAAAAATAAGTTGTAATTTTTTTAAGCAATAATAAGTGTATGAGGTTTTTCAATCCATCCGAAACAATAGATACTCCTAGATGAAACCTTGTTACTTTTGACAATAACTAGATCTTTTTCAACACTTGTTTTGACAATAAAGGAGAAGGAATATAAACTCTCCTTTAACAGTAGTGTTTGTATATGGAGGAAACAAAAAGGTTTTTTGTGATTCTTACTCCTTAGTCCTCGACTTGGTTGAATCATTCTACATTAGTCAAACCTCCCTTTCCTTGGATTTGGGAAGATCATCGATTCATCTTCATTGAAGATTGTACATGAAGTTCTGTATGATGCAAAAAGAGGTAGTTTCAGGGCTTCAGGCTCCTACTTGAAGGATGCGGACGTTATATATGAGTGTATTTTCGTGTGCACATTGTTCTTCTCATTCTCACTTAAAGAGGTTATTTTCATGTGTACACTTTAAGTTCTTACAGAAATCCAAGCACGATACTGTAAAAGAAATTTTACTTTAAACCAATCAAAGCAACTTTTGCTTCCCTTCTCACAGATTTAGATTGCTCTAGTTCCAATTAAAATATAGAGTTCAAAAATGCAAAGGGAAATCATGCTGTTTTATTTTCATGCATATGTCAGCTCAATAACAAAGCACAATATGCATGAGTTGGCATGTGTTCTTGAGTTCAACCTAGATTTTGTTGTGTATATTTTTAATCAGAGTGTGTTGCCAACTGAATCAGCTCTTATATGGAGTTAATTGAGCCAAGCCATCCTAAGCAAAGACTGGGAAAAAGCAAGAGAATCAAAGAAAGCTGTGGAGGAAAGACAAAGGGAGCAATTGAGAAAGTGAGAAACTGATGTTCCTTAACATTTGATTCTGTCTCAATGCAAAGAAGTGATCTGGGACTGTTTTACCTATTCAAAAGTGGGTCCCATCATCTCCTTGTAACCTTGTAATTTGCCGTTTTGTTTATATTAGCCACCATTCCCACTACTACATTATTAGTACTATTTTATAAAAGTAGCCATGTGAGAGTTTTTGCCAAAGTCACAATTAGCTTGGCCAACCTTCCTGAAAACAAGAACAAAGAAAAGTCTATCTGATATTGCACACATCCCTTATTGGATTGGTGTTCAGAAGAAAGAAATTATGTCTATGATACAAGTTTTGCTACCTGACTCAACAAAAATTGAGTTTGATCCTTTTTCTTTCCCTTCAATCAGACAACCAAATTATAGTATCAGTTTCTAAAAAAGTTATAAATTCTGTATTGTGTTGTATTATATCCTAATTTGCAATACACTACCAGAGATTTCTCTTCATCTGATTGCTCCATTAATTTTAATTGCAAGACACATTTTCAGTAATCAAAGATTGTGTATGAATTCTGCAAACTGAAATATCAAGTTCTTAATAATTTGGATCATAAATACAAAGAAGAATTATACACAAGAAAATTTCATGCGTAACCGTCTCAAATTTCAATTTTTTCCCTTGTCAGAAGATAATCAAACCAACTAACATGTGTCTTCTTCCTTCCTAGTTTTACCTCAATTCAAGGTCTTTCAAACATCAAATATGTTCTTGCAAATCTGATTCACTTCTCCGATTGAAAGACTTCTCTCTGATGGTGTCCAAGATAGGTTTCCAAGGCTGCACTCTACATGGACTTCGTTCAACCACACCAAGCCTCCCAGGACTCCTTGAAGGCGAACTCCAAACATCGTTCAACCCTTGTTGGCTTGAGAAAGGACCATCTTTGAGGGAAGACCCTTTGCTGGTTTTTGCTATTGCAGTGAGCCTCTTTGCAAGGGAAGCCAAATCCACAGGAGAAACATCAGCTTGAAGGATTGAGTATGGTAGCATGAAGTAGACATTCCCAGGTTGAAGTTCTGTGTCTCCATTCAATGGTTTTGAGCAAGGTGAAAGAAGCTGAAGTGAGGTACAAACAAAGTGCTTCTGAGAGGTGCCAGTGAGTTGGCTCACAGAAATTGGCTTCTCAAAATCCTCCACATATCCACTGAGATGAACCAAACGGACATTGTTGGTTGTGGAGGATGGTTTGGAAGAAAAACAGGCTCCCATATGTGACTCTTTCTTGGTAGATGATGATGCAGAATGAAAGGGTAAAGCTAACTACTAAGTTTGTACTTATTATGTATGTATGACTAATGTTAATTTACTATATAGTATACACAACTGGGGTTTGATTATTGATGCGTGGAGGGTAATTTTCTAGTATTTTTCTTTTGCCTAAGCAGCCTTTTTGATAAACTGAAATAGACGGTTATTGGTAACCAAAGCAGTGAATTTTCTGACTGATTCCTTGTGTTTATCTTCAACTTCATTCAAGGACTCAAAAGGGTGGCCATTTAATAAAAGTGCTTCTGCATGAAAACACAAGCTGCAGCCTCATGTGGCCAATAAAGGCATTTATACATGTTAGTTTAAGTGAGAAACTCTCTGTGGTATTTTTTCAAACACCATAATTTCTAACCCAACCGTATGAAACGGGTAATTGACCAAATAGACCTGCAAATGCTATCTTGAAGCGTTGAAACATTCAAAACAGAGCCAAATTAGTGACTGTAATCATGCAATTAGAAGTAAACTCAAGAATTAAAAGACTTTAATGGCATAATTAGCATTGGCTTTTGATTTTAGTGTGAGAAGCAATACCAATCACAGCTCTCAGAGAATGTGTTGGTGGGTCCCTTTTATTGGAGAAAAATATACATTCAACAGAAGATTGTAGACTTAGAACACGAGGTCTTGACTGAAGTATTGGAAACGCTAACTTTTTCATTGTGATTTTACAGTGAATGATTGGCCCTTTTGGTTTGATTCTATTAAGTTGGAGTTTTTGTTTCAGGAAAAGATAATTTGTCATGTATAAAATTTTACATTAATTTGAAACTATTCTTTTTATATTTTATATAATTTTTTTAGTAGTAAAATTATAATTATTTTACTTTTATAATGTGTCAAATGTAGATATATCATTCCATTGTTATTTTTTTTATGCTAGGTTGATGCTCACATTTGTTTGGTGTATAATCTTAGTTTGAATGCATTTATTGGGAGAAAATTTTAAACTTTTTTAAAAACGACAATGCTATTTTGATATTGAATTTTTTTAAAGATTATAATATTTTGAGAACATTTTTTTATAACATTTTAACATTATCTATGTGTCATTTTATTATTGGTCCATGTTAGTGTTTATGATTATTATTATTGATTGTATAGTAATTTTGGACCGGTCACAGAATGACACGTGAATGGTGTTAAAATGTTGTCAAAATATCATTTTTTTTTAATATCCATTTAACATTATGTCTCATTTTTTTATATAAATAACTCATTTTACATGTAAACTTTATTATTGATTTATTTTATAAATATAATGTTTTCTTTAAAAAAAATTGTTCTCAATTAAATTGTAAATTATAATGATTTTTTTAATAATAACGTAAAATAGAAAATGAGTTCTTCTTCTTCCATCTCCATGCATCCCAAAATTAATTTAATAACCTTCTGAAAATCTATAAAACCTATGCATACTTAAGAGATTCTTTGACTAAAAATATGTTTGATATTTTAAAGGAAAATGATATTTTAAAAAAACTTTGATTTTTTTCTTCCAAATATGTCCTTGTCTCGGCTTTTTTTAATTTGAAATTGTCCAACTACGTTTTGACACGTGTGCAGTGTCAAAATAGTGTCAAAAATTGGTGTCAAAATATCATTTTCCTATTTTAAAACCAAAATCCTACATCCCTTAAAAAGAACTCCTCTCGCGTCTTTGAAAAGAAACCCTCTTTGTCGTTCGATAACCCTTCCTCATCTCTCATTGTGTGAGCCGTCCTCCTCTATGAGTGCATTTTATCTAGCACAACTCTCTCGATCTGTGGCCTCCACTATGAACTCAATTTCGAAGTCGTTGCTCACCATCTTTGTGGGTCGTGGTCATCTGTCTCGAGGACTGTGTTGGTTGGTTTGATGTTGGTCGTCATCGCCTTCGATGGTGTGCTGGTGTTCAGACCTCCTCTCCACATCTTTGATTTGTGCAGGTTAGTCTTTCTTTCTCTCCTCCTATCCATTATCGTTTCCAGTGTTGTTGCATGTATATATGGATTGCAGTAGAAGTTGGATTGAAGTATCATGACTGAACCGTGGAAATGGGATTGAATCGTTGTTGCTGGATATTTAGATTTATGGTTTAATGGCGTGAATCGAGACTCAAAAACCTTAACTGAAGTTTGAATTACGGTTAAGGTCTACCGCAATTTAAATTGCGGCGGCCCTCAACCGGTGTTCGATCGTCGAGAAGGCTATAATTGAACTTTGATGTTCGATTAAGATTTCTAATTTAAAACTTACTTGTAACAAATTCTTTTGACTTGCAGCCCACAAAACCATTAGCACCAGACCACTGAGACCACCACCAATAGTATACCGGGACTATCACCACAAGGACCACAAATAACAAAAAGAGAGACAAAAAAAAAATAACCAAAGAAAAACTTAACAAAATGTGAGTAAGCTACAATATGTTTCAGAAAATGTGGGGAGTGCAAATATACAAACTGAATTAATTAATTTAGTTGATGAAAATGAAGTAATCATTAATACTATCATTAACTTCCATTAATACCATAGAACCGTGTAAGCAAATGGATATTAAGATAATTATGAAAGTGAAGATGAACATAAGAAGGTAGACGAAGAAGAGCTGGTAGAAAATTCAAATGATATCTTGAAATGAGTGATGTGACTTTTATTGAATGTTATTTAATTTCCTTTTAGAAGAGAAAAGAAATAGGAAAGTTTCATTTTTGTTTGACTATTTCTTGGCTCGTGGATTTTTCTTGGTGGATAATTACTTGTGTCAAAGAAGAAAACTATCACAGATTAATTAATATAAACCTCTTAAAAGTTCATATTTAATCAAACAATCTTGGGAAATTAGTCTACTGTCACTCATTTACAGCTTAATCTTTAAATATTTATTATCAATTTATTAATAAGTAATGTGTGTACTGTGTCAGACACTAAAACTTATATTATCTTGTTCATGTAATATATTATAAATGAAATAATAAATAAATTAAACAGATATAAATTAATAAGTAATATAATATTATATATATATATATATATATATATATATATATATATATATATATATATATATTTTGTTTATTGGCACAATTGAGTTCATTTCTTATTTATAATAAAAAATAATAATGTACGGCTGTCCTTTTGTTTGTTACTTTTGATCTACGTCTCTTGGTTTCTAAATATCTTCCAATTAATGTGATTTAAACTTGTTTAATTACTTTATAAGTTCATTATCAATATTTTAATAAAATTATTATTTATTCTAATGTATTTTCTTCATACAATCACTGTGTATTTTTAGTTTTCAATGACATATTGAATTTTTATATATATAGTAAAAAACAAGAGTTTAAAGTTAAATAAAATCGAAAAATACATTTACGTCTACAAGATCAATGTATATACAGGGAGGAACACGCATTAATGCTACCTTAAACCAATTTTTATAGCTCTATAAACCAATATAAATTAATGCTGCCTTAAAAATCATTCTAAAATTAAAGAAAAAAAAATGTGGTTTTCGAACTTAAATTTGTAAGCTTTTTCCTTCATTTACCTTGTAATATAATTTCAAATTTTGATAAATTTAAGTTTTTTTAATTAATAATGTAGTTTTTATATTTAAATTTTTTATTTGTTTTTATTCTTATATTTTGTTTTAAACTCAATTGTTATTTTTGTAAAAGAATTCAACGTGTCTTTTTCTCTTTTTAAATTAATCTTAACATTATTTAAAAGTGTCATTTGTCAAAATTTAAGTTTGTTAGATGTGAAAATTCACTTAACTTTTGTTTTCATATTTCTTTTATTTATTTTTACAAATGATATTTTCTAAATAAAAAATTTCTAAATTTTAATGTTACAGATTTATAGTTTGACACGTTATACTTTCAATTTATGTCATTCAATATAAAAAAAATTATAAAAGTAAAAATTTAATTAACTTTTTTAAAAGACCTATCCATGAACTTTTTTTTTTCTTCTTAAGTTGGAAATCGATTTTGTAAAAAGTGGTTTTTGTTTAAGATACTTTCAGTGGCTGTTGATAAGTTTTACTTAGTTAGCCTGGTGAAATTGTTGTGTGCAAATAAGACAAATCTTGAAAAAATACTCACCTTAAAATCTATTCTTCTGGGTCAATAAAAGAATCAAAATTCAACTACTCTATACGTGATTTTTGGTGTATACAAAATCAATTTTCAACATCCAAATTATTTTCCAGTTAATGCGTAAAATGCAATATTAATGCCTAAAATTCATAACAGATATTAAAGTTATTAAAAATGAATTTTAAGTCGAACCAGTTTGTAAGAGAATTACATTTACTTATACTTATATACTAGGAATTGGTTTTATCTTTTGCACTTTTAATAAAAGTTATAAATATATAAAAACTTAATGTATGTAATATTAAAATAATTGTCTACATAAATAATTAAAGATAATATCGTGTCGTGGTTGAAAAGATGATGAAATTGGGAATAGTTAGATTTTGCATTGGAAAAACATTGATTGGAGTGTGGGATGTTATTACCATATAATAATGTTTCAAATGTGTGATTTTCTTACCTTATAGTTTTGAATATTCTAACATGCACCAAAGTTTCACATTATTTTATTTTTTCTCTTTTAAAAAGATTATATATGAACTTACTTTGTAAGAGTTTACACATTAACACGTTTCTTATATTTGGTAAAAGAGAGTTGTGAGACTTATGTGTAAGGAGTTCAAACAATAATTGTGAAAAATTTAAATACATATATGGATAGATAGATAGATAAGTCATACTTTCATAAGAAGAAGAAAATGTAATTTTAAGCATAAGTTTAGTATTAACTTTTAAATTTTAGGTTGAAGTCATAATTTGTAATACAATTTTAATTTTTAGAATTTATTTAAAAATCATATTTGACACAAGTGTAAACTAAATAGTGCTTTAGCACTATTTAAAAGCATGAATTCACGTTAACTTATTTTTAAAAAACAATAATCATGCTTCTAAGTATAATTTAAACAAAAAACATTTTCAATAAATACTCATCATCGGAGACGAAAATATATATTAAAAAAAACTTGTTACTAAAATTTTTAAAAAAGTTTAATACTCAAAGTGCGAAAACAAATACATTTAACAATTAAAAACTGAGTTATATTTCATAATTACTTTTGAGAGCAAGTTTTTCTATCTCCTCTTTCTTCTTCTTCTTTCCCTGCAGCAGTAGTGTGGTGCACTGATGAAGGGTATTTTGATCTTTTTCATATCAATGTAGAGATGCAGTTAATAATCGTGGAAGTGCAGGAAGCAATGTCCTTCCAAAATGCAAGAGTATATGTAGCCCAATTGTATCCAGTGATCGGCCAGCCCAATTGAAGTGGGAGGGAGCACCCCTCTGATCATGTCACTCTCTCTGCTCCAATTCAGTCTCGAACTGAAGAGAATCTGACCGAAGGAAGTAGCATTTCAATTTTCATCCAATGTTGGAACAACAACTACGTTGTTTTTGAAATCCAAGCGTTGTCTTTTCCCTTCTATGTTGTTCCACCCACGACCTTGGTCCCTCCAAACCTTGCTCAAGCGTGGCTTCACCCCCACTCCCAAACCCATCAACCGCTTCCTTCTTTTCCTCTTCCACCTCCAAAAGTTCAACCTAATAACCCACTTCTTCTCTCAGCTGCAAACCAACAACGCCCCCACCAACCCCCGAACCCTCTCCCTCCTCACATGGGCACTCCTCAAATCCCACAATTTCGAACAGGCAGAAAAATTCATGCACACTCACTTGAAAATCACTCACCCCTTCATGTGGGACACCCTCATCCAAGGCCTCTGTGCCCAACGCCACGACCCTGAGAAAGCTCTCTCCGTTTTGCGGCGTTGTGTGAGGGACCGTGCTGTAGTTCCTTCTTCTTTCACCTTTTGTTTTATAGTCCATGAATTGAGCTCAAAGGGGCTGATGGGTATGGCCGTTGAGGTGCTGGAGTTGATGGCTGAGGATGGAGTTAGGTACCCTTTTGATGATTTTGTGTGTAGTTCCGTGATTTCTGGGTATTGTAGGGTTGGAAAACCGGAACTTGGGGTGGATTTTTTTAAGAGAGTCACTGATTGTGGCGGGTTTAGGCCCAATGTGGTGACGTGCACGGCTCTTGTGATGGCTCTTTGTAAGATGGGGAGGGTTGGAGAAGTATGTGGTTTGGTCCAGTGGATGGAGAAGGAAGGGTTGGCATTGGATGTTGTTTTGTATAGTGCTTGGGCTTGTGGATATGTTGAGGAGAGGGTTTTGGTTGAGGTTTTAAGGAGGATGAGGGAAATGGAGGAGAAGGGTATAGGCCATGATTGTGTGAGTTATACTGTGCTTGTAGATGGGTTCTCCAAGCTAGGTGATGTGGAGAAGTCGTTTACTTTCTTGGCCAAGATGATAAAAGAAGGACACAGACCTAATAAAGTCACATACAGTGCAATCATGTCTGCTTATTGTAAGAAGGGTAAGGTGGAGGAAGCGTTCGTTGTTTTCGAAAGCATGAAAGAATTAGGAATTGAAATGGATGAATATGTGTTTGTGATTTTGATTGATGGGTTTGGAAAGAGAGGGGATTTCAATAAGGTGTTTAGTCTGTTTGATGAAATGGAGAGGAGCGAGATCAGCCCTAGTGTTGTTACATACAATGCTGTTATGAATGGTTTATCCAAGCATGGGAGGACAGTCGAGGCGGATGAGTTATCGAAAAATGTTGCTGCAGATGTGATTACATACAGCACACTTTTGCATGGGTATACTGAAGAAGAGAACATTCCCGGGATTTTGCAGACAAAGAAGCGAATAGAAGAATCTGGGATAGCTATGGATGTTGTGATGTGTAATGTACTGATCAAAGCACTGTTTATGATGGGGGCTTTTGAAGATGTTCATGCACTTTACAGAGGAATGTCTGAAATGGATCTGGTTCCAAATTCAGTGACTTACTGCACAATGATTGATGGCTATTGCAAGGTAGGTAGAATTGACGAGGCACTTGAGGTATTTGATGAATTTAGAAAGACTTCAATCTTGTCACAGGCGTGCTACAATAGTATTATTAATGGCCTTTGCAAGAATGGTATGGCAGAAATGGCCATTGATGCATTACTTGAACTCCATAACTCAGGTCTCGAGTTGAATATAGGTACATTTAGGATGTTAATGAATACAATATTTGAAGAAAACAATACAAAAGAGGCTTTAGATTTTGTTTACAGAATGGATGGTTTGGGACCAGACATATATAGTGCAGTATGTAATTATTCTATCTTTTTATTATGTCAAAGAGGATTACTTGATGATGCAAATCATATGTGCATGATGCTGAAAAAGAGAGGTCAACCTGTCACGGACAAGTCTTATTACTCAATTTTGAGAGGGTATCTTAGTAATGGGAACAGGGAGAAAATTCTGCCCCTTTTGAATAGCTTCCTGAAAGAATATGGTCTAGTTGAACCAACGGTACAAATTATACTCGCATGTTACCTCTGTCTGAAAGATGTCAACCGTGCCCTTCAGTATCTTGGAAAAATGGTGGATAAATCTTTTGCCGACATTTTCCCTGCCTCTATTCTTAAGATTCTCATAAAGGAAGGTAGATCTATAGATGCATATAAGCTTGTCACAGAGACTCAAGATAATTTACTAGTCACATATTTTGATTATGCAATTGTTATTGATGGCTTGTGCAAGGGTGGATATCTCAATAAAGCATTGGATCTCTGTTCCTTTGTTGAAAGGAAGGGGATGAATTTGAACATAGTCATATATAATTCAATCATAAATGGATTGTGCCATGAGGGATGTCTTATTGAAGCATTTCGGCTGTTAGATTCGTTAGAAAAACTTAATTTAGTACCCTCTGAAATAACTTACGCTACAGTAGTTTATGCTCTATGTAGAGAGGGGTTTTTGCTAGATGCAGAGCATATTTTCAGGAAAATGATCCTCAAGGGCTTTCAGCCTAAAGTACAAGTTTACAACTCATTACTTGATGGATTTTCTAAGCTTGGACAATTAGAAAAGGCATTTGAGCTTCTTATTGATATGGAGACAAAATATATCGAGCCTGACAGTTTGACTATTAGTGCTGCAATTAATTGCTATTGCCAAAAGGGTGACATGCAAGGAGCCCTTGAATTCTATTATAAGTTCAAGATGAAATCTGTATCACCTGATTTTTTTGGCTTCTTATATTTGATAAGAGGTCTTTGTTCCAAGGGAAGGATGGAAGAAGCCAGGAGTGTCTTGAGAGAGATGCTCCAATCCAAGCATGTGGCAGAATTGATAAACATAGTCAACAAGGAGGCTGATAGTGAGTCAATAAGTGATTTCCTTACCACTTTGTGTGAGCAAGGAAGGGTTCAAGAAGCTGTTACAGTTCTCAATGAAATTGCCCGTATAATTTTTCCCGTTCAAAAGTTGTCCACTTATAAACGACAAAAGATTTATGAATGGAAGGATTTTGGTTCTAAATGCTCAAGCATTCTACCTTCCTCTTGCAAAAGTGGTTGGAATCTTGGATCTTGTGATGACAAAGATGTAAATAATCTTGCAACAAATAACAGTGATTGTATGACAAGATCCCAGATGCAGGGTTTTGACTTCTATTATTCTAGAATAGCTGCACTTTGTACCAAAGGGGAACTTCAGAAAGCAAATCAATCAGCGAAAGAAATGCTTTCTGATCTGACAGAGTCCATGAACTAAAAGTGTGGGGTAAATAAGGAAAATTCTTTTAGTGCTTGAACTGCTTCCCGTGTGCTGCTGACAAAGAGAGCACATGGATGACACCTACAGGTACATACTTTTTCATTATAGTTAAGCTTCTAAAGTGTCTATCCATGTGTAATGGTTTACAATTCCTTTGGTACTTAACATAATTTATTGGAACTTACCTGAAAGCTTAATGCCACCTTTTAAATTATGTAAATTCTTAACTTCTTTGTTAGACAATTTTGGCATGGCATCTACGTTCTTTACAATTTCCATTCTTGTAATCATGTTTATTGTCTTCTGCACTATTACATATATTGCATGTCATTGCTAGTGTCTATTGGTTTGAGTGCTTTTACCCTTTGTCTTTCAATTTTATTTGGTCAATCTGGTTGTGACTCTTCTGTTCCCAGTCCCCAATGCTTGGAGATATTATGTTTATTACACATATTGTCCAAAGACTTGGGCCTGTACTAATACTGGATCTAATTTTATTACTAAATAAATGGGTGTATTAGTTTATGGTATTGCAATACAATACATGCTTTCGCTGCCAGAAGCTGCCTTTCACTCTTTTCCTCCTTGCCTAGCCCTCAACCTTAAAGCATACCATCAACCTTGATCTGTGTGTCCATGCTCCCAGTAAATCAGTTCCTGGAAGTCAATGAATGTGGCACCCTTTCTGATTTTCCTTAAAGGGTTAATCCTTTCTATAAATGCATAATAGTAATGTGTTTGTAATAATAAAAAATGAGAAATTTCTGTCATGTTCAATGTTCTGGACTATGAAGGGTGGTTGCCGTTCGAGGTTTTTACACAACCCAAAGGCAATTTCCTGCAGTGGTCTCTTTCTCTTTCACATTCCCTTACTATGATTTAGACGAATAAGATTTCCAGTTTCCATTGTAGTAATAACAAGCCAGACAGAGAAGTAATTTTGTAGCCCTCTGTCTTCCTTTTTGCTACAATCAATCCGAAAGGGACAAAAGTCTAAAGGAAGGGGAAACAATATCAGCCTAAAATACATTGCAGAAATAATCATAATTTTTTTATTTTTATAACCTTATGATATTCTTTAGTACGAGGCACGAGACAGTGAAAGCTCATTCAGGGTATTCTTGATATTTGACATGTACATTCAGGGTATCATGCTTTGAGTCACTGGACTGGATCAATGCTGGATCCTGTTTGAAGAGGCAGTTATGTAACATGGTTGATGAACTACCGTCTGTTCTTGCTCCTGTTCTGCACTTTCACCCATAAAGTGACTACCAAGGAACCTGCTGGACTCAAAACTGAGCCACTATAGAAATGGTAATATATATACACCTTTCTCATCTAATTTGGGTTTGTTGCTTCAATTATAGTTCTTTCCAGTAAAGAGATTTATCTACAGAGCAATGATTATGGTAAAGCGCATCTTGTTGATGATAAAATTGAACTTTTTTTTTAATTCCTTTGGTTTCCCCTACAACTATACAATTATTTTATTTTATTTTTACTTTTTTTTTCACTTTATTAAACTGTATATACTTACACTGGATAGGTGATGTAATTAGTTTCATACTCTACTTGTATACCAAAAACATTAAAAGAAGTATTTTTTTTCTTAGGCTCAAAATGAACAGACTGAAACACTTTTCTTTAATTGGTGTAAGTAGTTCTTTCGGTAGATAATTTTCTTTTTGTGAGGGTATGTCATGTCATGATGCATTTTCTGTCTAACTGTTGTTTAGTAGACACTTTTTGTTCATAAAATAAATTATATGGACTCAATAATCATAACATCCTCATAAAATAGGCTTTATTAAACATGGAAAAGAAATAAAATTTTATTAGTTAAGGACGGCAGACAAGGAAACCCAAATACCTGGAAAAATTAGAGAAGACACATTGTATACACACTGCCCAGACTTCTTTTTTCTTTTCATAAACTCAAAAGTTGCATCTTTATGTTTTCTTTCTTCTTTATGCATATAAATTTTGAATTGATGGAAGAAAGGCTAATCCACATTTTGATGAGTGAAACAGAAACTTTGAAGTTTTCTTATGCACTGCCAACTGAATTGTTATTTTATTCTACTTTTTAGTTTTCATTGACTTGAAGATTCTTGTTTTGATTATTATACTTTCTAATTTCTAGCCATTTCATATATTTGTTTTAAGAACCTTGAATCTGAAAGGTTCTTCGCATGGCTTGGAAGAAATTAACCTTTGGCTAAGATTACATATAGTGACGTCTCAGTTTACTCTATAAAATTGTTGTGCATGGAAGTTATGTTGAGAATTTGAACACAAGTAGAGAAAACTGGTTTTTTTCATATCTTTCACGATAAAAAGAATACTGTTTATCTTTATTTTTCTTGAAGCATAGCATTTTGATGAACTACATCTATGAACTTCCTCGGAGGAACTAAATTCAAATTTTCCGAAGGAAATGTGTTTTGAAGCAGCACTTGAACAATGGTTGTGGGTTGTGCTGACAATTTTTTGACAAATGATTTAGACTTAAGGATGGAAGTGATGAAAGAGAGAGAAGTAGATGGAAGAGATGCTAAAAACTGTGTATGGATATGGACTACACTGCAAAGTTCATTTTAAACAGATTGATGACGATAAATACAAATAATTATAGGATATTTTATTTTTACATACATAATATTATGATATGCCTATAAATGATATTCTAATAAGATATTCTTATAACAAAGATCCTAATTAAATAAGAAAATAAATCAAAGTATAAAAGACGAACAAGTCCTAAGAGATCATCGAAGATACTGTACAATATTCTAAGATAGTATCTGAAGATATTTCTTATATTTCTAACAATGTGTGCGTATGCGTGTATTGACTATAAACTTTATGGAAACATATTTTAAATAAAATGACTTTGTGTAACTGCCAAGAGCAGTAAAGGTGTTACAACATGTTGAACATTACACATTACTGATCTGAACAGAGTTTCCACCACTTTGTAGTATTTTTTCCATCTGTGATTGGTTCTACTCTTATGATATACAGCTCATGGTAATACATGTAGGATGGCTGCTAACACAATACTCAGAATACAAGAGCTGTCATAATGTTGTATTTCTAGAAAGAAAGGTGATAAACTGCATGCTAATTTCTGCTTTAGGCCTGGATCGACCAAAGTTACTCCTTCTCTAATGGTTATTGAACGTAAGTGTTTTCCTTTCTGTTCATGCCATAATAAGTAAGCATATTGAGTTGGGTTATTGTTTTTTGTTTTTCTTCCTTTCTTCCCCTCTTTCAACTGAATGATTCTTGATTTGTAGACATTAAATTTTTACCTTATTCTATCTGGCCTTATAGATCTTGATTGTTTTTCCTATTAAGGTTAAGTATTTCTCAGCCAGTTGCATGTAATTGCAAACTGGCTGTGTCTTGAGCCTTTAACGGAGATGGCTGGACTGAGGAGAAAACTGGAGTTAGACGTTGAAAAATGCCTGTCAGGAAGAATGATTTTTGTCATGTCAATAAAAATAGAACTGTAACATTATAGAAAGGTGTGAAAAAGTGTTTTTTGTTGGTGATTGAAAATTAATATTATGTAAGAACAATTATGATGTATTCATAGATAGTTCAAATTTACATGTCAGTCCAGTCACCTACCTAAACTACTTACATTATTCATTTATGGCTTAAATAAGGTTTATAGTTTTAATATGTGGTTAATTTTTGTTTTGAGTACTTAATATAAATATTTGTTTTTTTTTTCTGAGTACATGTTTTAGTTTAAGTCTCTTCTATTAATTGTGAGTTCTCGAGTTTACATGTTATTTAAGTTGAGCACATGTCATACAATTTGTAGTGTTGAGAAATAGTATATATTAAGTCTCTTTTGTTAAGTGTACTAATAAGATATGTCGCCAGATTATGAAAATCATATTGGTTATAAAAATAAGTTGAGGGATTAATTACTGTTTGTGTTTGTTAAGTTGAAAGAACATGTATCATATGATTTGTAGTAATGATATTTATTAAGTTCCTTTTGTCACCAGTACTGACAAAATGCTACTTATGATAGAAAATATATTGAATGTTTTTATTTAGTGATGTTATCTTTATTTATCAATCTTAAAGTATGTTGTGACAAATATGAATTCTGAAAGAGAAAAAAAAGTGTAGAAAAAAATGAAATAAATTTTTTCATTAAGTTAAATTTAGTTTTTGTACAAGTTAAACAACAACACAGATTTAGATATATTATTTCTTATTTTACTTTTTTGGAAGTCTTTAAAGAATAATGGCTCCAAATATATCTTTAGTGTGAATCATTTGCTTTTGCTTATATTTGAGCTTGGAGGATAGCTATACAATTACGATTCTCAGAATACAAGCGTTGTTATAACTTCTAATGTCTTGTATCTAAATTCAAAATAATTAAAGCCATATATGCCATGAGAGCAACGCATTGCCATTTACTTTACCTTGTTAGTGCACAAATAATGCTTTTGTTGTGGATTCAATCAAATTGGAGTTCAAGAGTTGTGATTTGTGAATACATTCACAATCATCAACCACTAAGAAGTTCACAATCAATTCTTTGGAAATAAACATAGTTATTAACAAGGTCATATCCCACGTTGTAGCTCTGTTGGGCTAACAATCCAACAACTGAAGGCTTACTTTTAATGTCGATGTTACTGGCTGGACCTATAGTCATGCAGAATATGTCATTACTGACTTGACTAAAAAAGCTTCCAGAATCCATAGCCAAATCTGCTCCTTCAGCAAAATGGAATGTAACCACTGGAAACCCAGCTAGATCTTTGTTGATACTACCATAATAACACAACATCCATGGGGAATTTTCAATTATTGCTCCTCTAAAGGACCTACCAATGAGATTTCTAACTTCTTTGTAGATTAGTTTATGCACATTATCAACTAGGTAGCTGATAGTGCTGCCTGTGTCAATGATGACTCCTCCTGTGCCATTCTCTTTTCTCTCAAAAGTTCTTGGAGGTATGTCAAGCATTTTCTCCCCTATACTTATGCCTTCCATGGTGACATAATAAAAGCCATTGTGGACTTGAAAAGGGGTGGAAAAACCTTCAAGATCTGCCCCTTCACCTAATATCAGTTGGTTGTAATTGTAATGAGGGTCAGCCAGGTTGCCTATGCAGTAAGAAAACTTTCTACCCATTTTTGTTGCCAAAGATTCAACTGCACTGTTTAGTCCTAGTATTCCATTATGTCCTGGATCCGAATCGTATCCAATGTAGTGGCCACATCCAAATAGTACATCAAATATCTTAGAGGTACCTTCATCAGTTGTCTCAAAGACAACAGTATCACGACCATATGTTCCTGAAGCTGTGGAGCCATCTGCATAAGAGGCACGAAATGGAATAGGGTCACATTTACAACCCTTGAAGAGACATGGTATTTTGCACTGTGGGAAAAAGGTGGAAGACTTTGAGGGGTCAAAGAGTGGNCCTAAATGGTTGTCACAATTTGTGCAAGGGGAGCACATGATCCAGAAGCTGTCACTGGCAGTGTCTATAATAACTAGTTGTGGGATAGGGGGTTGGCCTATTGAGATATTGGCCAGTATGGTTCTAGCAGTTAAAGAGGGAGAAACACTAGCTTTGTTGTCATTATTAGAGACCAAAGAACCTTCTATCCTTGCTTGTATGTAGGCTAAACGTGCTGCTGATTGTTGGATATCAAGTTGAATTCGGTCTTGAGCTGTTGCATGTGGCTTGTAGTGAGGATGATGAATTGAGCCTGGGTGAATGAGTCTGGAGACCAGTCTTTGAGGTTTAACAGATGAATTGCTGCTAGTTGATGAGAAACATGTTGAAAAAGCCATCAACAAAAGAAGAAATTGTTCATATGCAAATGCCATTGAATATTGATCTTCTTTGTTATTGAATTTGTTGTTTTAGTTTACTGGTAGATTGTAGTTATATATTGCTTCCAAGACATGCAAGATAGTTATATATAGTGATAAATGAACCTTTAGGCTTTGCACACACATATATATATTGATTGATTCACCTTGTGGAAGGTATGATTTGTATATACAAAAGAAAATTTATGACAAGAAATGAAAAAGTAAATTACCCTTAAGAGGTACCAGCCACATGAACGTTGCATGTCTTTATTTTTTCTACTAGGACCATCTTTACATTCTCTACCAAGAATCAATCTAGAAAATGAGCACCAACTTTTGTTGTGATTTGACAATCTTTATTTTGATGTAATTCTTATTATAGTAAAAACTAAATATTCAAACAGAAAAAATAAGATTACAATAAAATATAGAAAATTTGTTACAGAAGTTACTTTTATTCATTTTTATAGTTATACAACAAAAGTGTTATAATCTTTCATCACATCTCACTATAAGTAGTTTCTTGTAACAAATATTAAGATAGAAATAGTAAAAGATTATGCATACGAGATAAATAGTTAAAAAAAAAAATCTCTTTATTAATAGTTTTAGATATATCATATCATTATAGTCAATCGCCCTCGTAAAATTCTTAACCAAAACTCAGAGCAAAGAATAAAAACAAAAGCCTTGAAATTTTATTGGATAAAAACTAGAAAGGATTCACAGGAACTAAAAACACGATTAGTGTAATGATATTTAAAGTAATATTTAATGTTAAAATAAAATAAAAGAGTAAAAAAAATCACCACACATATGCTTATAATAATGCTGAAGTTGAAGAAGGAAGTACAAACACAGAGTGACTACACCATATTCTCAGCAGAAGAAGACTAAGAAAAATAAAAGAAAAATATTTTTTTGACATATCTAATTTTTTTAAGTATCTTTTTCTATTTTTTATTTTTTTTTCTTGAAAAAATATAAAACTTTATACTTTTATAACCATTTTATCTTTATATTCTGTGTCAAATGAATGTAAAATCGTGTCATGATATCATTGCTTAAAAATAAATATTATTTATCAAATCTTTTTATAAATAATAAAAATATGAAGAATTTGAGTTTAAAAATTGACCTCCTATCATATAAATATAAACATAACTTTTAACCGGTGTTACAAATATATAACTTTACATAATAACATTAATTTATTGCTGTAATTTTTAAATTATAATTTCATTTTATCATAATTATTAATATTAAATTTTATTGAACAATAATAAGTAAGTAAATTATTTATATTTTAAAAAATATATTACATCAATTTCAATCAACATATAATATGAGTGATGTGTAAAATTTAGAAAATTATATTTTAAAATTAATAATATATTTAAAATTACGAGACTTAATTATTTTAATATTAAAATTCTAAAGTGTAAATATAATTTTTATAAATGAGTTTTATTATTTAAAAACATACATTTTTTTTTTAAAAAAAAAAACTTTTTTCTAGAACTCTTTCTATCTTTTTTCTAAAATTTCTTACCACGAGTTCATTTGTTGAATATTAGAGATGATAAGATTTCTCCTTAGAGGAACTTTTCATCAAAATCAATCAATTAGTTTCTTCAATTGGATAAGTTGGTTTGTTGTCTCTCTTTTGGTATGTTGGTTCTTTTTCTGCATGTAGTTCTTTTTGGCTCGTATGTAGTGTTCTTGTTCTTATTATTAGTCTCTATTGATCAGTGGTCCTAATTGTGTGTCCTAATTGTGTGTCCTAATTGTGCTTGTTTTGTTCATAGGGGTAGATTGAGTTACTTATGTGTTTAAGTGTGTTTTAGGGGCCATCAAGTTATTTGGTTGTCTTGTAGGTAAGGGTAGTTAGTTGTTTTAGTATGTGAGTTGAATAATTTTGATTGATATCGGTATGTTGTTAAATTTGATTGATGTTTGTGTTTTAATTGAAATGTTATGGTTTGATAATTGAATTGAGTTTTGGCTTGTGGTTTAGACTGTTTTGATTCAGAGAACTAAATTGCACAAATTGGTATGAACTTAAGGTGTAAAAATTGTGTTGAACCATTTCTTTGAAAAAGAAATACCAATTTGAGTAATTGAACAAATCTCATTTCACTTAAATCACAAATATGAATGTATTGTAATTTGGTGTAGCATTGAGGGACATTGGTGTGGTGTTGAGTGCAAGTTTAGTTGTACAAGTTTGGAAGCATTTTTTTCTTATTGCTAAGTGCCCCTTTTTATGGTTGAGCACCTAGTTTTGAGAATGTTTTGGTGTTGAGTGGTGGTAAGGTACAACTGAATGTCATTTTGCATTGTATGCCTGGAGCAATTTTAATTCCAGGACGCTAAGCATCACCTTTGCGAAAGGTTTGGCATTGGGTGTCAGAACTATCGCTGAACGTCACCTTTTTGCTAAAAGTCTAGCAAGTGCCATCTCTGAGCGTTAGTTTGTATGATAGTTTTGCTTCTTCTTTTTGGCTGGTTGGTATTGATTTATATATTCATTGAGTATGCTTGTGATTATGACAGTTGTATATATGGAAATAAGGATGTTTATTATGATTATGTGTGTTGTTGTGAGAATTTTAAGAAAAAATTTTGTATTGTGGTGAGGTTTAGTATATGTTTTGACATATGGGAGTTCAGAAAGCAAATATCCTGATATACTATGAGTCGTTCATCTCATATAGAGATGAACGGGATGAGGGTAATAATGACTGGAGGTCTTAGGCATGAAAGGAACTAACCTTGTGAGTAGTAGGATAATAACCCCTATGTTTATGACTCTAAAGATAAATATTACGAGAAGTGCATACCTATAATGAAACCCTATGTCAAATGTATATATCTGAATAATTGAGTCTAAAGTCAACTTTTGTGCGTGTTTTTAGAATTCTAGTACTTTATAAATGTTGAACTGATATTTGATATGATTAAACTGTATTATGTTTTGTTATTTTCTTTAGGGTTAAATATGTTTTTCGTCCCCCAACTATTGACCGTTTTTGTGTTTAGTCCCTTTTTCAAAGTATAATACAATTTAGTCCTTCAACTTTAGAAAACTCTGGTATTAGTCCTTTTTACCAAATTTTTTTAACTTTATTTGCTGTTTCAAACGCGTTTCTCAACATTGAAGCAAAAATGTGTCAAATGTGTAAACAATCCAAATGCTATAATGTAACGTGCTTGAAACAGTAAATAAAGTTTAAAAAATTTGGTAAAAAAGACTAAAACCATACTTTTCTAAAGTTGAAGGACTAAATTGTACTATACTTTGAAAAAGGGACTAAACACAAAAACGGCCAATAGTTGGGAGACGAAAAACATATTTAACCCTTTTTTTTATGATGATCACTTTAGAATATGAGCAGATAAAAAGTTAGGTGATTATATATCTTTAGTAAAAGACTAAGACACAATGAAATGATTATTTAACCTTATATAATTGGTAATGTTGGAGTTTCTATCTTTTGAAAAAAAAAAAACTTTTGTAGTTGATATATATATATATATATATATATATATATATATATATATATATATATATATATATATATATATATATATATATATATTGTTTTTATAGATATTAAGAAGAATAATTATATTAATATTAGATATGTTTTTTTATTGTATATGCATTATCAATTTTTATTGTTTTATTTAATAGTTACATACTATTAAATAAATGTTACATTATGTAACTTTTACTATTAAATATTTCATAATTAGTAACTTTATATTAATCTAACCATTAAATTATAAATAATATTTTAATAAATTTTGAAAACCACATTTTTATATATAAAATAATCTAAATTAATATAAAATATCATATATATATATATATATATATATATATAATCTATATTAAAGAACTCTGAATATAATGACGTGAGTTGTTTTACAAAAAAAAATTTGGAAACTTTCATGAAATTTTAGATTATCAATAACTTTGTATAAATAAAAACGATAATTTCATCAATTTAACGACTAAGCAATAATTCATCATCAATATCAAAATTATAAAAAATAAACAATAAAAGCAAAATCTCAGCTCATCGTCAACATCCTTTAAAAAAAAATCAATAAAAATATAGTGACAGTATAATATTAAGTAAAATTTAACAGATGTAATTTAGTTTTTTATACATTTTTTTTCTTTTCTCCTTACTAATATTCCATTTTTAGTTTGGTTTTTGTAATGAGTGATGAATAAAGCAACACAAACCGCAATTCATTTCCAAAAGCTGCAAATGTGACAACAGAGTCATCACAAAAATACCAAACTTCTTTGTCAACAAACACTAAAGTGGAGAAAAGCAGAAGGACCTTATGATTCCTAGTCAACCCCAACTTTCTTTTTAATCAATTTTCATATTTGTCAGAGATGTATGACTTAGTTTCTCATTTAATTGCAAACACATTAATGAATTTTCCACTAATTACCTTAAATATATATTATAACCAGTATTGATTAATTAATGATTTTTTTCTAAACCATGGTATAGTTTGTTTTTTTGTGTCTTGGTGTGTGCCACTGCTTCAAGCAAGGACCCTTTTGGTTTTTCAGAGAAAAAGCAAAACGCAAAACGCAGAAACAAAAGAAAGCGAAGCGATTCGCGTTTTGAAGAAGCATTCACAACGAAATAGAGGCACAGACACTGTCTTTCTTTCTTACTCTTCTCGCGTATGTGTTTTGTGATCGTGCATGGTTCCTTGCGATTTTCCCCTACAAGGATAGATCTTTCAACGCTCATTTTCCTCTGGGATCTTTCCTTTGACGTGTGATGTGAATTTTTTTCGTCTTCTTCACGTCGCAGGTATCGACACTCTTTTTTCCATTCTCACTGCGTGAGAGAGAGAGAAAGTTTCTGTTTTTAAACGTTTGGGATGTTGGGTGTGGAAGATTTGAAAACAGTGAAGGAGGGAAGGGAATGCTTTTTATTCTTTTGGTGAATTAATTAATGGGATTGTGTAGTGTTTTTCTAGATAGTTCAGTTTCAATCTTTAAGGTTGTTTGGTGTTTTGTTGTTAAATTAATTAATGAAATCGTGTAGTGTTTTGCAAGATAATTCGATTTTATCGTGTAAGGTTTTCTTTTTTCTTCGATGTGTTTTTGTGTTTGAATTTTCACGTGGTTTTTGTATGGGTGGATACTTGTGTATTTTTTTTTTTTTTTTGTAGGAGTGCCCCCTTTGAATTATAAAACGTTGAATTGATTGATTATGTTAACTTATGAGATGTAATAAATGCCCATACTTTTCACGCTCGTGTGTTTTTTTCTTCTCTGGGACGATGTCTTTTTCTGATTCCTTAATGTTATTATCGTGTTTGGTTATACTAGAAAGGTGTGGTGGAATGAAAATAGGTTTGTTTTATGATTTTAGATTTTTAGAGAAACTTCCCTTTCCCACCCGATCGTGGGTTTTGTTGTATATTTATGTAATCGCTCCTATGATTGAGGAACTGGGACTTTGTGGGAACAGATTGGAGTGTGTGGGTTATGTTATGTTGATATTTTCTTTTTTCATTTTTAAATGGGCTAAAGAAAATTGCTTTTGACTTTGTGTTCGACCTTACACATATTAGTTCCTTCCTCTTCCTCTTCCTCACAATTTGTTGGTTATTCAGTTAGGATTGTCTACTCTTTAACACATATTAAGATATTTTTGATTTCGACATCCGTTTCTTAAAGTTTGGAATTTGTTAGCGAGTTATTTTCATTTGACGGTAAATTATTATGTGGGGTTCAAAAATGTGTCAAAAGTTTGCTTTTGATCATATTTTGAGTTGTTGCAGTCAATTCTGTGGCGAACCTTAGCATGCACCGTGCATATTATTTTGGGCCCAGATGCTGGTTTCTGAACCTTAGTGGATTTAGTTGGCCGAGTTGTTTGCTAATGTATCTTTGTTCTGTTTTTGTTTCAGATTTTTCTGCATTAACCTGTTGAAGACTTCTTTTTGGCCATTTATCTTGATTTATTATTTTAGAGTGGTGTGGAATATGAATGAAAAGGAAATTGGTTGGAAGTGGTGAAAATTGTGATTCAAGTGCATAGATGAAGACAATAAAAGATTCGCGCCTAGGCATGGGCGATGTGCAGATCCTGCCTGGGTCTCGTCATCGTCCTCCTATGAAGAAGCCAATGTGGATTATTGTCTTGGTTTTATTCGTATGCGTGTTTCTAATATGTGCTTATACCTACCCACCAAAAAGCAGTTCTGCTTGCTACATCTTTTCTTCTGAAAATTGCCGGTCAATTACTGATTGGCTTCCACCAGCTCCTGCAAGGGAATACACAGATGAAGAGATTGCATCACGAGCTGTTGTTAGGGATATTTTGAAAACACCTGTAGTTCTTTCAAAGAATCCGAAAATCGCCTTCATGTTTCTGTCACCTGGTTCTCTACCATTTGAAAGATTATGGGATAAATTTTTTCAAGTAAGGAATTGTTACGTGTTATCTGTGACTGATTATTTTTGTATTATTTTGATGTATTGTATTAGTTCATGTACACTTATCTTATTTGTAAATGATTTCTTTTACAAACAAATATGTGAGCAAGTCAAGCATGACAATTGTTTGAGTTAGGACAAGGACTGATGGCTAGCTTGTACAAGAGTTAGGATGTGCAAGCTCTTATTCTCTCTTAATAAATCAACTAATGTATTTTCCTTTCTAAAATAAATTTAGTGTTTTCTTTTTAAAACATTTGTGATACTTTTAAAGCATATGATCCTTGAGAATATAGCAGTCTGTATTAGTATACTGAATGTTTAGTTTAATCTTTAATTGGACGAGTTAGAGAAATAACCTGCTGTACTCTCCAATGACGCTAGATTCCATTGATTGTGAAACTCGGTTGTTTTTTATTACTCTTATTTTAAAAGTGCTAGGATGAGGGAGAAACATCACAATGTCAGGATTTGATAGAATTTGGAAAATTTATTCCTTCTGTTGGAACGGTGAGACTGAACTTGAATGACAAACTAGGGTACTGGTTTATTGTACACTTATCTGAGTACTGAACAAGTGCTTTGCATGAAATTTGTTAATGGTCTTTCTGGTCCTAACAGAATGCAATGAATAATGGTTTTATATTTAGGTCAAGTGTTTGGATCTTACCTATTAATTTTGAATAAATCTACACCAAAAGATGTAAAATATGTTTGATTCATAAATTGTTTGAATGAACAGTCATAGTTTGTAGTTGCAATTCTGTTGGTTAATTGTCTTTGCTTCTCAACCATGCTAATTCAGTGTGTGCTTACCTGGAAGAATACTTTTCTCCTTTTTGCCAGGGACATGAAGGGAAATTCTCAGTATATGTGCATGCTTCTAAGACTAAACCAATTCACGTGAGCCGTTATTTTGTTGACCGGGATATACGAAGTGCTCAGGTGGGTAGGGTCACGATTGTTCTGTTTGCTATCATATGTTGTTTTATCAATCAGGATATACATAGTGACCATGTGTGCAACTTGTCTCATGATTGTTCTGTTTCCAGTCACCTATCAATTGTTTTGCTCATTTTTATTTATTGAATTTAAATCGTTGTTTAATGTTGTTACTTCTTGTTTTTCTTCTTGAGTTTTCTTTAAAGTACCCTCTTTGCATGAGTCGACTTTCGTTAACGTAGTGATCAAAACAAATCTCCTACTTTAGAGTACCCAAATATATGAAACCAAAATGTCTATCAACGTGAGAGATCAATTGATGCTGTAACTATTTAATAGAAATGCATAGGAATGTAGTGTTGACTTTGTCAACCTGACTGTCTGAAATGCAATATTTTGCATTGGTAACATAATCTCCCTATTTCACACACTTTACTTCCTGTTAAGAGATTATAATGTTCATGTATTTGCTTGTTTGAATTATGTTAGAAGTCTAGGATAACATTATATATAAGGTAGGAAGTTTTGTCTAGTTTTACTTCTGTGACTTTACTATTTTTGAGAGTGCCTTAGCAACATATTCCACTTTCATTAGTTATAATTTTTTTTATAATAAGCTGAGTTTAATTTGAAGTTAAACTACATGCTCTAAAAGTAGCTAATATGGTAGTTAGCAGCTATGTTAATAGTTGGTTACTTTATTGCAGGTGGTGTGGGGTAAAATATCTATGGTTAATGCAGAACGACGACTACTGGCAAATGCTTTACAAGATCCTGATAACCAGCAATTTGTTTTACTTTCTGATAGGTAGATATGTGCCATGATATTGCTTTTAATTATATTCTTATTTCCAGGTAACTTATGTGTTATATATATAGTTTAGTTTCTAATCCTTTCGTACTGGTTTTGCAGCTGTGTGCCATTGTATACCTTTGACTATATTTTTGATTATCTGATGTACACAAACGTCAGCTTTGTTGATTGGTATGTCATGCTTTACATAGAGTATACCTACCCGTGTGTTCATTTGTAGAGTGGGTTGTTCTTCTAATTTCTGTTTTCTGCCACCAATTTGGTGCCCTCAACTGATCCAACCTTTTCTTTTTCTTGTTAGCTTTATGGATCCTGGTCCTCATGGCAATGGCAGGTATTCAAAACGCATGTTACCCGAAATTGAGATGAAGAACTTTAGAAAGGGTGCACAGGTAAATTAAATAGGCTGCTTGCTGGAAATTATGCATTTCAATTAGAATCTTTTCTTGTTTACTACAATAAATGGAATGTGAAATTTGAACTTAGTATTTAGCAATTACCCTTTTCAAAGGATATTAATTGAATAAATGGAGTTGGCCATGATTTATGTTAATAGGCTTTACTAAAGCATCAATTACAAGAAAACGCAGTAGTCCAGTCTTTTGGCTTAAAACATAGGGGTGAATAGATTCTCAATAACATAAGTATTCTTTGTTCTTGCCTGAAATCGCCCCCTTTTTCTTTCTACTTTTCTGTAGTTCTATTTGCATCTTATTGTTCTTTAATATCGCCACACATGATGTGGAGGAGCTCAATTCATTATGTCATCTGTTTAGATGTCTCTGGCTAATTGTTAGATTCCTGATGCAGTGGTTTTCAATGAAGCGCCAGCATGCTGTAATAGTTATGGCTGATAACCTGTATTACTCAAAATTTAAGGCTTACTGTCAGGTGCAGTTTTTAAATACTGTTTGCATTAAAATTTTGAGCAATTTCTTTTATTTATCATTATTGAATATTTTATTAATTTGCTTTGAACTGGCATTTTCATCAAACCAAGCAGGTGTGTAAGTATTTCATTTTTGCCGCAAATACACGCTCAATGATTATGTGCCTTTGACAAAAGATTTACATGAAATTTCTTTCAATACAACTTATGTATTCTGTCGTAAGTTCCTTCTTTCTCATAATGATATGGGTATTTAGAGCTGATTTTGATAAACTTTTCAACAAACAGTTGCACCAATAGGAAAATAAGATGAATCAAGGAAATGGAAAGAATAAAACTTGCTGCAAAGTTATGATCAACTTGTGCGTCTTAATTGTTTAGGGAACTCCCTCTTTACAAGCACCTATTTAATTTAGCCAAGCTTCTCATTCTTGTCTTAAAAAAGTTTTAATATGAAAACGTTCCATAAGCTAGAAGCTATCCTAAGTTAGACCCTTACTTATTGTTCTCCTAAATTTGAAATGAAAACCTGATGCAAGGAGTTATTTAAATATCTTAGCTCTTCCCTCAAACGTGTGTTGAAGTATGAATTTAATAATTCTTAAATTTGGCTGTGCTCAATTATTAACGTGAATATTATGATATTACAGCCTGGTTTTGAAGGGAAAAATTGCATTGCGGATGAGCATTACTTACCTACATTCTTCCAGGTGAGAATTTCTGTCTGTAATCCTGGCCTGTTCTAACAGTTTCAAACTGTTAACTAATAGGATTCTGCTTCAGATTGTTGATCCTGGTGGAATTGCAAATTGGTCAACAACTCATGTTGACTGGTCTGAGAGAAAGTGGCATCCGAAATCATATAGGGTTCGAGATATTTCATATGAGCTTTTGAAGAATATTACGGTATAGTGCTATGACAAATTTACTTTTCAATACAGAAATAGTCACCCGTGATGTGAATGTAAAGAGAATATCCAATCTTATGAACCATGTTTTCCTTGAAATCCAAGCAAAAATAAGTACCCTTCCTCTGTATTTCTTTCTCTTTAAAATCTCCAAAACATATGCTAAGTAACAGCCAGTGTAAAGTAAGAAGAATTGGAAATTGGACTTTTGGGAAAATTGGAAAGAAAAGATCCATGTGGAAGAATCTCCTTGATATGTATCCCATATCTATATATGTTGTTCAGGTTTCTATGTATGATTTATCTTTAGTGTCTGGTCTGATAATCTTTTCTATATCTTTTCTGTGTTGTGGGGAGAAAAAATTACTTATATACTCATTCAACTGCTCTTTCAATATATTTTCTAACTGAGATAATGGATATTAATTTACTCCATAATCATATTGGCAGTCCATTGATGTTAGTGTGCATGTCTCGAGTGATGAGAAGGTATGCTCTCTGAAAGCTTTATTGATATCCTTAATTTATTAAGAATGCATTGAGTGACTTAAAAAGTTATGACGTATTGCTACAGAGACAAGTACAAAGTTGGCCTTGCTTATGGAATGGGATTCAGAAGCCATGTTATCTATTTGCTAGGAAATTCAATCCTGGAACACTGAGCACTTTGTTGCAGCTTTTTTCTAATTACTCAGCACCTTGAGCAAGCAATTTTTGATCCATTCTTTCTTGGTCTCTCATAGGGTAGTAGCAGCTGTAAATTACATCAATTTTATCTACACTGAGTGCAAAGTCTATTGGCATCACATGACAGCAGCTACTGTGGCTAACATTTCTGCCCCTTATTTTCATTTTGGGGGAATCATATCAACTCATTTTCTGGTTGCCCATCTTTGTAGAACTCTGCAAATGCAAAAATGTTTAGTTAAAATACAAATGTTACCATTCGTTCTAGAAATTCATGCAATCTTCATAGCCTCTTGATTGAGGCTTATGCTGTTAAACTAGGGTTTTGAGATGTAGAATCAAGATGTGTAATTTTAATTTTATTGTTTTATAATTTAATCGCATGATTTTATGTTTTGTTCGGTTTATTTATTAGTAAGAGAAAATTAGTGTTTAATTAGTTTGATTTTGTGAACATTCCTAATCTAAATTTTATATAATTTGTTATTTATTAAAGATGATTTATGATTCACGTATCAATGTTTAACTTTTTTATTTTAATATCTTTTCCATTCTTTTTTCCATGCAAGTAATTAAAACTAAAATTTAAATATAAAATCAACAAATTAAGAGTGTTATGCTGCTTAGATTTCTACCTCTTTTCACATTTCTCAATTAAAATCCATTGTGGAAGGAATGGTCATTAATTAAACCTGCTACTCTGATCTGAAATGATTAAATATAATAAATATATACAAATTTTAATTGTAACCAAATTAGTTTCAAAATTTATTTTTCATGGTTAATTAATCATAATAAAATGGCCAGCATTTTTTTTTTAATTTATAATAAAATTACAAGCATAATTGATCATAATAAAATTTGAATTTATATTTTATTTTTTTTTATTATTTTTATCTCATGTTAAAAACTTATACTATTAATTTTTTTAAATATTTGTGTCTAGAGATTTAAAAAAGTTCACAAACAAACGAAACAAATAAGAATAATACAAGTTGGAGAGCGAATAAATACTATCATCATTCAACTTCATCCTGTATTATTCTTACATTAGAGAACAATAATTAATACAGATATAAAACTTATAAATTTAAGTTACCAACATAAATAGAAATTTTAAAATTGAGAGTAATTCATTCTAGTTTAAGATTAGATGTAATTATTAGAAAAATCATGATATTTTTAAATACCAAAAAACTAATTAATATGTACTTAAACTCTAAAATTGACAATTAAATAGAAATAAAAGCGTTTAAACAAATGTGACATTTATAAAATAAAAATGAAAGGATGGATTATCAGTGTTTGAAATTGAAAAAATGTTTTAATTTGTGTATAATTAAAACTAGAAATGTGCGTATTTATTGTGTCATTTTTTTAAATGAAAGACATTCTTTTATTAGAATACTCATTTATTTAGTCTTTATTGTTGTCTTTTAATAAAAGAAAACTTTATTCAATTAAATCTCCATAAATAGTATTTAATACTATTTAAGCAAAAATTTAATGCTATTAAAAAATTATTAAAATAGTTTTGCTAACATCATGTAATTTTTTGAATACTTCTTTAAATAAATCAAAATATTTTATATGTGCTTTAGAAAAACCGTCATTAAGACAGCTTTTAATAACCATATAATATTGCTAGCAAGCCTGGAGTCAATGCAGAGAAACTGTTATTTATAGAGCAATGTTCTTCACTGCATATCACATCAAAGTCTGTTTTATATGAGAATGATGAAGCACATCTTCCATTTTCTTCTCCTTACCATTTTTGTTATGGTGGTAACAGGTTAGTCTCTTTCTGAATTATCATTACATATCTTTTATAATATTTGAACATTATCTACATGTGTTATTATGTGATTGATCCAAAATTATTTCACAATCAATAATAATAATAATCATAAACACTATCATATACCAATCACAGAATAACACGTAGATGATGTTTAAATATTGTCAAAAAAATATTATCTAAGTATTATTATCTTATGAATATTTTCCTTGATTTGGTTTTGTGCATGATGATGATATTGTGGAACACAGGGCAAAACAAAGTGGAAGAAGATTCAAATGGGTGGAAAGATGATGATGATCCTATAAGGAAGTGCAATGGTTCTCAGGGACTTTGCAATGACAATTGTGATGAAGGTTGCTGCAATTCAAAATGTGCTGCAAAATACAAAGATGGAATTGGGACTTGTAAACTCTATGCTAAGGGTTATAACTTTTGTATATGTAAATATGTTTGTCAGCCAAATTAGGGCTAATTCTATTTACCTTTTGGCTGAATTATGCCTCATTCACTAAATTAAATAACTATATTTTCTTTTTCTTTTCAACATAATATTATATATCCACATAAAATAAATAATTTATATTATATAAATAAGTATAAATTTTACACGTTAATTTTTCGATAAAATTGAATTACACTTAAAATATATATTTTTATTATGAATTTCAAGTCTCAAATGTTAAAAAATATACATATTTTCTGTGATTAAAGCATCCATACACTTTTTCTTCAGTCAAGCATGGCCCCGATGCTAAAAAGTTCCTTTTTATTGGTGGGAATAGAATATTTCAATAAATATATGTAGAAAAATTTAATTGGGAGGAAAGTAGAGAATATATATATATATATATATATATATATATTTTTACAAGATAAAAGAAATGAGTATTTTTTAGTCTTTTTATAAACGTATCTATTGGTAACTCCAATGAGGCTGAACTGGTTAAAACTGATAATTCTATAAAGAATAAAATATATATTTTTCCATGAAGAATTGTGTTTAGTTTTTAAATTAAATTATAAAGTATTTAATTTTTGTATTTTACAAAATTTAATATAAAATATGTTTTTTTCCAATAAAGGACCTATAAAAATTATACTTTAGTTTATTAAGCTATTCTGTTTTTATCACATAAAAAACATTTATATTATTTGTTAGAAATGTTGTTTTATTTATTTTTTTTCTTATAAAATATAAGGACTACATATATTATTATTTAGTTTAAAGACAACAATATTTTATAATAATTTACATACACAAAACATATATATATATAAAAGATCCTATTACAAATTAAAACTAGTGGAACAATTTATCCACTCAAGCTACCATGCACAAGGTTAGTTGCTCAACCATCTTTGTTCAAGATAAAGGCCTTACACTAGAACTTCCTACTTTTCTCATCATATACACCATTCTTCTCTACTTGAGATGACATGATTATTAAAGTGTTAGAATAATCCCAATACAAAATCCCTACATCAATACATATACTACTTGAAACCATACAAAAAAACTTCTTAAAATTTCTTTTACTAGATACTTAATACACACATACAAGGATAAAAATTCATAAATTCATTGTGTTAATTTGGATTGAAAGTGGTGTCAATCCTTTATATAAAATGGATTTAAGTCTCATTAATGTTTTATCTCTTCTTGAAATTCCAATCACTTAATAAGTTTATAAACTATGTTTAGAACTTGTCCTATTATGATTACAAACTAGTTTAAAATTAGAATTTAACTTGAACATGTTTTCTTTGGCTCATTTATATATATATATATATATATATATATATATATATATATANTCTTTGGCTCATTTATATATATATATATATATATCAAAATATATATATATATATATATATATATATATATATATATATATATATATATATATATATATATAAATTTTATGTTTTTTTCATCTGGAAAAACTAGTCTTAAGTATTTTTATTTTTATTAATTTAGTACTTATCGGCTATTTTATGTTATGGTAAGAGATAAAAAGAAAAGGAGAGAAGAAAAATAAATATTCGAATATGAAATTCTTTAAAATGATACTGGTTCTGGTCACAGTAAATATAACTTTGGTCCCATTCATGCATTGGGCTCAAATTACACTTTCTTTATGTTGTTTCTTACTGCAATCCCAGAATTACTAACTACACCCCAAGAATCCCCAAACCCAACAAGCCAATGCTAACTCACACAATGCCTTTCGTGCATTATTAAAAATTGTAAAACTCTGTTCCAAATGTCTGCATTTTTCACCTTGTAAGACCTGCATGAACATGACACAGTTCTTGACGAATAATCTTTATCTATCTAATATAATAGTGAAATACACAAAAAAAGGTATCATCATCATCCAGCAGATTACTAACAATTTTTAACAAAAAAAGAGAGTATTATTCACTTTTTGTAAATCAATAGTTTTGTAGTCTGACTTGTGTAAATTGTTGTAAGATAAGTCTGGTGCTAAAAGTATAAATCAGGATGAACATGATTTTTGATTTTGTTTTTTATTAAAACAACGTTCTGATTAACAGAAGTCCCTGAAACAAAATTTCAAGAGTTAAATTGTGGAGCTTCTACTCTTCAAGAAGGCAATTTCGAAATAATAAAAACCATTATAATGTTGAATATTGGACCGGACGGTCCGTAATGCATGGATGGATGGTCGAAGAATTATCTTGAAGAGGCACAACTGGTCTCACCTCGAACGACCGTCATTAATCTTCGATTTATAACGGGATTAAGGTAAGATGCAATTAAGATTATTGGGTCAGGACCGTGATTAAAATTTCGTTAATCATAAAACTATGGTAAAAGCTATAAATACAGATAAAAGATACGAGGTAGGTGATTTACATTTACTACATATTTATTACTATCTTAGATTTATTGAGCGAACTGTACACTAACTTGAGTGTCGGAAAATCTTTGGCAGATACCCAACTAGACGACATTCGAAGGGGAAGAAGAGATCTGGAAGTGAAACCGAACAACCTAGAAGACAAATTGTGAAAGTGTCGGTGGTAGCTCGACCTCACAACCTAAACAAATACGTTACAAACTTCTGAAACTTGGAGGAGTTAAATATGTTTGAGTTGTTTTGCCTCATCTTTTTTAGAACATGGAATAGTAATAGTATCAAAGAACATCTTCAAACTGTACGAGAAAAGTCATTAGAGTCTTACATGAGAAGAAAAAAAGCAAAATATAGCCACAGGATGACCTGCCGGAAAAACCAGCAAATGAAGATATCTAAGTTGCTAGATTGGTAGCAAATTAGTGCCGGCAAGTCATCCTTGGCTTCATTCCACTTTCAACCTCTCCATGAAAGACTCTTAGACCAAAAACTTATGAACTTCTCCAAACTTGTTTTCACTTGGCTAATGAATTTGGATCCATAGCCATATCAAACTCAATGTGTTGCTATTCTGAGTCAGTCAGTGTCCTTTTATAAGCTCACGGCAGGGCCTAGTGGCAAAAGTTGATGCTCTCAGGCAATGGACAATATTATCATTTTGACTTTATTAATCTTTTGGAGAAAATTGATTGGTGTTACTCCAAAAGGGCAACCCAACAATTCTATCTGTTTGATAAAAACATCCCATTTGAAAAAAGTATCTGATTTTCTTCTAAAAGCTTCTTCCTGCAGCATTTTGGTTGGCCACTTTAGCACAATCAAGATTGATGGGGTCTCCACCAACCTTTCAAGTTTCAATCAATTGACTAATTATATTTCTTTTTGATGGAATAACATCTTTCATAAAAGGGATGGTAATTAATGAGGATTTGTCATGATCAATGCACATATGCTATTTGTCAAGTTCTTTTTCTCTCTCTTGAATTTCATTTGCAAATGGACACAGATTGATTTAGCTGAAAGGATAGGCATGAGTTGTCACATGATATCTTAATGATTAGTACATAAGGTGCTAAGGAACAATATAATTCACGTATAGTGCAGAAAAGGGTTGAAAAAGGAGAAGGTGATACGGGACAGCTTTGACTTTCGAGATTTTCCAATTAAGAACAAGATGTTGCAGCAGTAATGGAATAATGTCTCAGCCATTAAAAAAATTCAGCAGAAGTTGCAAGCTGTTGAAGTCATACAGAAGTCAATCCCATCATCGAACAATCTGTCATTTTTTTGGTCAAGAGATATTAACGTGTTAAAGACTGATTGCTTGCTAAAAGTTGTTCTATTCTCGAATGAGTATATTGTTCTTTATGTTTACTTTTACGTTATGGAGACAGGTTTATGATATTATATTGATATAATGCATTTAATACTGAAAATATAGCACAAAAAATGATTTAATATTATGAGCATTCAGAAGCCATGGCATGGAGATAGCTGTAGAGATTGGTGGCAACCCATGTCTGTGTAACGACATTGTCATGTGAATTTGTTCTCAGAATTTTAGTTCATCACAAGACTATCTCATAAGACTTTCACTTTCCATATGACAGCTTCATAGAGATCTGTGTATAAATTTCATTTCTTTTATGTTAGATTATTTTAATCTAATACATAAGATTATTTAGTGACTTTTAATAAAAGATATGATGATT
Organism: Vigna radiata var. radiata; assembly: GCF_000741045.1. Lineage (NCBI taxonomy): Eukaryota > Viridiplantae > Streptophyta > Magnoliopsida > Fabales > Fabaceae > Vigna > Vigna radiata. The sequence goes on from NC_028355.1 coordinate 3,463,652, forward strand.
TTTAGGTTTTAAAATTATGTTATTGTAATTAATTATGAATTATTTTTAGATTATCAAAATAATATTTTTTCTCATTTTATTAAGGATATTGTTTTGCCGAGAAAGTATTTGTATCCAATTATACATGAATGTTTATACGAGAATATTAAAACTTAAATAAAATTTAACCATATAAATTAAATTTTTAAAGTTTAACAGTTAATATTGTATTTTATATGATAAGATAAATAACAGTAATCCTTAAAATTGAAAAATAAATTATTTTGATGAATATATGTTATTGTACTTTATTTGAGGTGGTGGATACAAAAATAAATTATTTTGATGAATATATGTTATTGTACTTTATTTGAGGTGGTGGATACGGCATGTAATCTCATGTGGTTACAGAAAAATATAATTTCAATTTGTTAGGGTTTTACAAGTTTCAATTTTTAAAATTTGAATGAAGAAATTCGTTTATATGAAACGATGAAATATAAAATTTAAAAAGTGATAAAATAAAATGAGATAATAATATAATAGGTAATAGAATTTAATAGAAAAAAAAAATAAATTAAATATATTTTTAATTATTTAAACTTGAAAATTAAAATTAGTTTCTTTTCTAAACTTTAAATTAATTTAATCTCCATTTTTAGAACGGTTTGAATTTAATCTTTTTATCAAATTTTATTAAATTTATTTAATATTTTAAACGTGTCTTTTATTAACAATTAAACAAAAATATATGTCAAACAGATATACAATCCAAATATTATATTGAAATACATTTCAAACCTTAAATAAAACTAACAAAACTAAACTGTGTCGAAGTTTTGAAAATGAACTATTTTTAATTTAACTAAATATTAAGATACTAACAATGTATTTAATCCATAAAAATTAAAAAATAAGTGTAAAATTGTATAATCATGAGGACATATATAGACAGCTTTAAAATTATATTTTTGAGCTATTGCATGTGTTTAATTCAATATAACCACATCTGAATCACAATTTACTTTCATCAGTTGCAGATTTGAGAAACTTTTTACAGTATATATAGAAGTTCATTGTTTAGAATATGGTTATAAGTGACATTGTTTAGCTATAGCTAATAGTATATTTCAACGAGAGACATTACCAAATATATCATTCTTTCAATTTTGAAAGCTCTTTTCCAAGTCTTATATGAGAGAAAAGAGAACACAAGTGAGCCAAGATGTCTCGCCAGCAAAACCCTAAAAAGAGATCATAGTTCTTAGTTTAGCCGGCAAGTCATCCTTGGCTCATGCAAGACATTTGAGCAAACACTTGAAACACTTTGGTAGCATGTGTATTAAATTTATAGGCATCAGAAAGAAAAATTCCAAAGCACTTTTATGTACTAGAAATTGACCCTTGTTTCTTATCCAAAAGTCTTATAATTGTATGGAATCAATTTCAAATCTGCTACCTGCAGCTTTGAGAATTAGCCAGGAACAAGCAGAAGTTGACTTTGGCTCATTCAAAACTGTTTGCTGATTGTAGAAAAATTGTTGTGGGAATAGAATAATGTGTAAGAAGTGAAGGCAACGAGACAGTAGTATAATGTTTCTGCAATGGCATTGTCATGTGAATTTGTTCTCAGAATTTTAGTAGATCAGAACAGTATATATATATATATCTGATAAGATTTTGACTTAATAGAGGAATGTATAAATTTCATTGCTTCTATTCTAGATATCATGTCCCTCTTATTATTATGCTCTAAGTTCATCATGCAGATTCTCTATTACACTCATCTGTTCTTATCTGCTTTATAATTTTTTAATTTCTACAGACATTTATATTTTTTTAGATAGAATATGTTATTATTTTTTTTTACTTTCAGTAAGTTTTGATTAAACATATTAGATTCCATTAATCTAGATGCAAATAAGAAGGTAGAAAGGCTCTTATCAATTTATGATAACTTGCGAGGGCTAGGATGTAGTGATACAATCATAAGCTACACGACATGTGTACATAGTATAGTGACACAATACATGTTAAGGATATTATTAGGATATAGACTTTGGAAGAGAATTTAAGATTTGATGATAATATTTATATAGTGACATTTTCTTAAAAATTAATTACTACTTGTATAATATTTATACTGACATTTTTATTTATTTATTACTAAAAGTAGTAATACTTGTATATAAACATTAATTCTACTGTCTTCATACTTTTTATATTATTAAAAACATAAATTTAGTTTTTAAATATCATTGTCAGTTAAATCATGATGTTACTATAATTAATTTAGTTGGTTTTAATACAATATAAAAAAAATATTTTTCTTGAAAAAAATTAAATTTTTTTAACTCTTTATTTAAATAAATTTGTTCAGAGGTGTTATGTTAATTTTCAAAAATAAAAAATAAAAAATACTTTCAATTTTTTATTAAATAAATATTTTTATTAACAATGGTTTAGCAAATTTTAATTGAAATAAATAAATAATTATGGATTTAATGAATACTAATTAAAATAAATACTAAAAATAAATAATTAACAATGTCCTACTTTTTTTTTCTCTGTTTCTTCAAGATCTATACTTTTTAGTAGGACAGGAGAATTATGAAAACTTAAAAGAAAGTTTTATGGGAATGAGGTGTTAAAGGGAGGAAATAAGCTTATGTAAAGTGGAAACAAATTTGTAAGTTAAAAGAAGAGGAATATATATGTATTATGATTAATCAGATTCTCTTAACTAAAAAAATGGAGATAAGGGATAACAGATATTTTGTACACATTTTTATAATTTTATTATAGTAATTTTATTTTCCAAATATTTTACTTTTTTGTTTTGCTTACTTTCATTTTTTTTAGTAATATATTGGATTATATGATATATTTTTAATCATGTATTTTTAGTTTAGTTGACCTCTACTCACTGATTGAACTATAACTTTCTTTGTAAACATACTTTTTGGTTGATTCTAGTTAAATTGAATTCTACATTTCTAGAGATTCAATTTAGATATATAACTTGCTAGATTTGAATTGCTTTGTTATTTTCTATTATTTTTAGAAATTGAAACATATTTGCTGAAAATTTATATATAAAACCCTATGGATTAGATTTTTCCTTGTTTTAGCTTTTCTTGTGTAATTGGGCTTAGACTCCAGATTAAACTGAATTTAGCTTCAAATTTTAGAGGTTATATAAGATTTTTAATGTACTGAAAGTCAATGGAGAAATCATTTGCAAAGTTGCATAGCTTTATTATTTTTCATTTTCTTTCTTCTCTTCAATTTTTTTATTTATTTTTTCTTTTTATATTCTTTGCCACATTTTTTTTTTCAATTCTCTAATGATCAACTCACAAGCTAAGAAATTTTTTGGTTTGTTTTGTTCTTGAATTTGTTGATCTGTTTACACTTGTGTTTGTATATGTTTTTTTTTTTCTGTTTTTGCAATTTAATGTTTTTATTTTTATTTCCTTTCTCTTTAATTCATAGCACTTTAATTATCTGATTTTATGTTTTTAAAATCTAGATCTCGAAAATAATTTATAAAAAAAACAATATATCAAATACAATTGAATTAATATGTATCCTTTGAAATTGAATTAAGTTATTTTTTATATTGTAAATTTAAAAATGAAACTTGGTTTTGTTTGAAATTACCTACAATAATGATTATCAACTAGCGTATGAGAAGTATGGAATGTGGAAAGATATTTTGGATGGTAAATATGGATTTTGGAAAAACCTAAAAGATGGAAGATGGTCTTTGCACGATTCGTGGTGGTGTTGGGAGCTTAGAAAGGATAATTAGTTTGACATTAATGTAACAGTGAAAGTCAGAATAGGTGCAAACAGTGAATTGTGTGCTGCATGAAGCAATAGGAAAAATTCATGGGAAATGTGTTTGAGAGATATGCAAACCAGTTCATTGGAAGTTGTTGAAAGCACTGTACATGAACTCGTGAGAAAGGAAGAGAAAGAACATCCTAAGACGGAAGACAACATAAACCAAAATGATCCAATAATATAGATATATTATGTAACAAAACGATGAAACATATTCAACATTTGAATGAAATGAAGCTCTTTATAGAGACTCATATAAGAGGAAAGAGAGCAAAAATGAGCCCGGATATCTCGCCGGCAATATCTTAGAAAAGGATGAAGCTTTTTCAGATGCCGGCAAGTCATCCTTGGCTCAAATCGTACTCTCTCTATCTCTTTATGCAAGTCATTTGAGCACAGACTTAGGTTTCAAACTCTATGCTCTGATGCATTTATAAGAAGAGAATGTCAAAGGGTGAAATTCCGTGGTGTTATCTAGAATCATTACTTGGCAAGGAATAATAATAAGCCAAAGTTGACTTTGCCCCATTAATGTTTCATAACTGTTTGTTGATTGTTGTGGGAATAGAATAATATAAGAGAGTGCAATCATAGTACCCATGTTTGTGTTATGGCATTGTCAGTGAGAATTTGATATCACTGTGGATGATAAAATTTTGAAATTGGGTTTCACAGCTTTCTAATCTCTTCTTCAGTATCTTCTTGTGTAGGTGTTTTTCTTCCTCAGATTCTTTTCTCTTTATGCCTCATCAACACAAAATTTTACTTTTCCAGCTGTAAACACTGATTTTGTTTTCATGCGTGTAGGAAAATGGTTGGATCCTTTATTTCATGCTTCAGTGCTTCTCCTTAATCTGTCACTTGTCATGTTCTTCGTGTATAACTGGTGTTTCAATTTTCAAGAGTAATCTCGTCTTCCAACATTCAAAATTTAAGAAATGACTTATGTTATGATAGAGTCGCATTTTTTTTTTATAATAAATAAAATTAATGATAAATTAATTTTAATATCCGTTTTAATATTTACATTCATTTAAATTAATTTATTAGATAAAATTATTTTATTTATTTTATTATTTATTTCGTTATTGTCCATGTTAATAATACATCTTTATATTATGTGAATATGTATTTTAGATATATTTATTCTTTTAGATACATCTATTTCTTTTATTTATTATAAATATTAAGTAGTGAATTTTAAATGTAATTTAATCTTATAAATCATATGATGTTTGTATTTCACTTTTACAAAGCATATATATTTTGAAAATGAAACTAAATATAATGAGTAGTCGAATAACACTTTGTAGTGAATAAAATAATAGATTCAATCAATAATTTTCTAATTCAACCTAAAAACATTATTTTATAAAATAAGTATTATATTTATTTATATTATAAATTAACTTTATCTTTTTAACGTAAGATTTTGATATGACACCGTACATCTTGTTTATCGTAGCCCTTATAACCTGCTTGACAAACTTATAAACATAGGGCACCTCACCTTCCACCATGAAAGAAGCTCAAATGATGAATTTCATTTGAGAAAGTTCTTATTTCTTTGATAAAATCTTTGATAAATTTATTATAATAATAAATTTAACATTTATTTCATAACCTGATCAATTACTAATTTAATATTATCTATCTGTATATACAAGTAATTGTATTTATGTTTCCTATCTAAAAGCCCGCCCAATAACTTTTGAAGAAACTCAATAATAAAAGGTTATTATAATAATTTCAAAACATATGTTGTTATTAAGATCTTACTTCTCTTTAATTATTATTCAGAGGGATATTACCTTGTTAATGTAGACCGACATGTATGAACTTAAAACTGTTATAAACACATTATATTAGGACTTATTGATCAATATATTTTTACTCAATATTATTTATCTACTTTATTCATTTATCATTCTTACTAGATTCAGTCTCAATTTTTAAATAGATTTTCTCTTCGTTCTTGTCAACGAACTCAAGCTAGAGATTTCTATCACGTATAATCTTTTAATTTTATAGTAAATATTGTAAAATATAGATAACTAAAATATAGTTAAATAGAATTAATTTAATAAAATATTAATAAAGATAAATTTTAATTCAAAAAGATTTATTTAGCTTATTTTAATAATTTAAGCACTATATAGATGTCAATGAAGATAATTTTGTAATATTTAACTAATCATAAAAATAAGATTTTTAATAAATTTTTTATCTCTTAAATATTATTAATCTAGATAGAGATTGGTTAATAGATGTAACCGTCTTAAGGATTTATGTTATGCGAAGATATAGTTTTAAAGTCTTTAATTAAATTAATTAAGTCCTTTTTAAATAAAATTAATAAGAAAATATTTTAAGAGATTAATTAAGTGAGGTGTGCACCTATCTCAAATTTATATTTGAATTGTGACCGTTTGGGAATGCTGAGTTTCTTTTAACACGTGAATTTTATTTCTTTTCTACACAAAATGAAGTAACTTTAATTATCTTAGAGATACCTAAGAATAGGAAACTATATGTTATCAAGCTAAATATATAAAAGAATATGATATTTATCTTATATTATATTTCATATAATAATAATAATGACTAATTTTATATTAAAATAATAAAATTACATGTTAATCTTTGGGTAAGTTGATGTATTCTTTCAATAGAATATATATTTTTAAAATACAAGTAACATGTTTAATTAATTATGAGTAATAATCTTTATGCGAAAGTTATAAGGAATTAAGACCTTTCGTATATAAAATCGACTTTCAAACTGAAATTTAGTTTCGTAGTCTAATATATTCTATAAACAATTTCCAATCTCTTTTTCTAATAAATATTTATGGTTTTGTTTTTCAGCAACACCTCTTATAAAAACAAATTTTTTAGCAACAGATAAACCAAATCACCATATTTATTAATAAATTTTTAGTGTAACAATGAAGACTCGTTAATAATTATAAATAAATATTTATTAATAAAAAATTATCAATGAATTATAACTATATGTAGTTATTAATAGATAATTACCTAAGTAAAACCTAATCAAGCATATACAACTTTGAACAATTTAGGTTGTCAGTATGCATTGGTGAGAGGTGTAAGGCATGCTGAGATGCTCTAAGTCGAAATAGCAGAAACATATTCTTAGTGAACAGAAGGAGCTCTAGGACAGAAGAATTATTCTGCAGTAGCAAACATATCTAGAGATTTGAATCCTTATGGTACAGATTATAGATTATGTTGTTGGTAAAGGAATGATGATGATGGTTGAGAAGCTAACAGACTAAGGTCTAGGTCTATCAAAAGCAACAAACTGTCATCTACTGCTAGGTTATGTGCTAGATAAAATGTGAGTTTATGTTGTTGGATTGCATGGACATTGCACAACCATTACAAAATCTTCTGCTACAAATGTTCAAAGATTTTACATGAAAAGAAAAACAGTAAATAAGAGCCAAGGAAGACTTTACCGATACACAACCGGCAAGTCATCCTTGGCTCACATCTACCGATTCACTCTTCCATGAAAATCACCTTTGAACAAATCAAAACTGCAGGAATAGTAATAAACTTTCTCCTTCTTTTCCCTCTGTTATGGTATTTTGCTTCCACAATCCATAACAAGTTTACATATTTATAGATAACGTAGAGCATGCATTGATGTGAAAGATTAGCATGGAATTATTGTTGAGATAAGATTTGGGTTGTGGGAATAGAAGGTAGTAGATAGATTCTGTCACTTGCAAAAGGGTGAAGCGCGTTTGAAGCGTGTCATGACGCTATACCCTTATGGGTTAATTATTAGCAACAGCTACTGCTTCTTTCACTATTTCTATTAATATCTCAGTACTTTTGTTTCTGCTGTTTTCACTCATGTGCTTTGACTCCATGGATACTTCGAACCTTCTCATCTACCACTCTAAATTCTATCTTATAATGTAAAACAGGTTAAAAATCCTTTACCATAGATTTTCTCATTGTCTTTATCCAATCCTTTAATATTTTACGTACCATATACAATATCTAGATGACAAATTTAAGGATTTGTAGGGTTTATATCTAATAACTATGGCTATATATGAAGAACACCAGAGACTACTTCCTAAATTTAATTTGCAGATTATGATAATTTGAAAGAATTGGAATAGGAGAGTAATTTAAATTTGGTTGACCATTATGAAGCTTATTCCATAATAGTTCTGTCATCATCAAAAGATTATTTCCGTAACCACGGGATCGATGCTTATGTCAACTTATTCCATACAACGTTCCCAAAGCACTAAATCAGAAAAATGTCCCTTGAAGATCTGAAATCTGTGCTCTCACTTTATTGTTTGCCATTTATTATTTAGAAATTTAAAATTAATAATCACAGTCACTATTAGAAAAAAAAAAACAGAGAGTAGACAATGCAATTGAGAAGTGTAAATGTGCTGCAAATGTAGAGCTAGTAGTTAATGTAGAGTTATTATTTCTTCAATTTTATTTCCATAAGCACATATAAATGTGGTAAATGGAATAGATAAATTTGACCTTAGATTAAGTGAGTCACTACCAAAGTTTGGTTGAATTCTCTTGAATTTGATCGAGTAGACCTTTATTGAAATTTGTTTGAATTATGTGAAGTTCATTTTTATATGAGTTGAGTCAATTCATACTGAAATTTGATTGAATTTGACTAAATAGGTGATGACTAAAATTTGGTTGAATTTAGTTGAATTGATCCTGATTGAATTCGATTGAGTCGACCATGATTGAAATTTGGCCGAATTTGATCGAGTCAACCCATACAAAATTTGACCCAGTTGGCTCTAGTGGAAATTTGATTGAATTCAGTCAAATTAGTCGAATTTGATTATTAGATGTTAAATTTTCTCTTTTTTTCAAGATTTTTAAAAAAATTCAACACAATTAAAAACAGTTTAAAAATACAGTTCAAAATTAATGCAATACGAACATTGATTAAAGTAGATAGTTGAATTCAATTCATATTACGTTTAATGTGCAATTTAATATAATGTAATTGAGTACAACAAAAAAATAATTTAATTCATTTTATATGAACTAGTTTTAAGTTTATTTCACTGCAGACAAACTACTTTTGATTTACATAAACTTTTAAAAGTTTAGTTCAGTGCAATTTATTTTGTCTACTTCTGTTTACTTTTAGTATCTAGAAAATTTTTCTTTGAAATGGAAGCAAGATTTAAAAACATTTCAAATGATTCAAAATTTTAAAAAATAATATGTAAATGATATGTTTCTCAATTTATTTTCCATCAATTTATATATTTTTTTATATAATATAATTGAAAATAGTCTCTAAATGAGTTAAATGCTTAATGAGAGGGAAATTCAAACTAAAAGAAACTTGGTTGGATAGGTAAAAAAATTAATACAACAACTTGCAAAGCAATAACTTATAAATTAGTTTTAACGCCTTTATGGAGTGTGAGTGTTAGTTAATAAATTTATTAATATTTTGGCTGCTGACTTTTAGTATTTTATTGTTGTTGCAATTAATTTACTTATTTTTTTTCATACATGTATTTATTTAGTTTTTTCACAGGTATTTTTTCTTTCATATATATATATATATATATATATATATATATATATATATATATATAT